>NC_083113.1:14158738-14327489 GCF_949774975.1 Lagenorhynchus albirostris
TGAACTCAAACTTATGCGGATGCATCTGATTGGTGGAGCCCAGGTCACGTGTCTACAGAAATACTATCTAGGACAAAGGGAGTCTGGGAGTGTGAGTTTTTTGGCTTCTACCTGAGGAAGTCTGAGTCTTGTAATGTGGTAAATTACCAAAATGTGGGAGGATATTGTTGTAAGTTTTAAACATCCTGCTTCTTGTTTCCACATTCACTCTTTTTGCCTGCTTTTTTTTTTTTTTTTTTTTTGGCCACAGTTTGTGTGATCCTAGTTCCCAGAGCAGGGATTGAACCCAGGCTCTCGGCAGTGAGATCATGGAGTCCTAACTAGTGGACAGCCAGGATATTCCCTTGCCTGCTCTTTGATAATAGAGCTAGGCCTTTTATGAATTTTTCCTTGGCCTGTCAGGAAGGTGTTCAGCCAGGCCAGTAGAGGGCGCCAGAGGTTACACCGTAGGAGAAAGAGGCTTTCTGTGGTGGCTTGTTGGCCACTGCTTGGTCCTGTGTGGTTTCTCCTGGCCACATTACAGCAGGGTACATTTTTCTCTTCTTCTGTGTCCTTTCTCTCTTGACCTGAGTGGCAGTAGGGTATCTGGCAGCCTCAGGCAGCATGGGCTGTGTCCTGATGTGTCACTGATTTCACCTCCTTTCCTCAGCCCTGTGAAAATTAATAAAGGGGAAACCTCCCTAAAAAGGAGTCAGGAGGTACATACTTTGCATGTTGGGCAGGAAGTGACACTAGTTTGCTACCACCAGCAGGAGGAAGAAAAATTTTCTACTTGCCTGGCAACAGCTGAGACAATGAGAGTCTCTCACATCTCAGCCAAGGAAAAGCCACTATACTTCAAACTCCCAGTTTCCTCTAATGGGCTTTTTGTTTATAACAGCCCCTCCCAACTTTCCCTCTCCTCTATAAAAGAGTTCCCTCTCCTTTGCCTTAGGGGACTTGCATGTGGTTCACCATAGCTGGGTGTCCTGAATTGCAATTCTTTGCTGCTTCTGAATAAATGCATTTTGTTGGTAAAATAACTGGCTGTTTTATTATTTTAGGTTAATAGCCCCAAGCATGTGCATGCTGGGGAATGAGGTGGGATGGGGCTGGGGACATGGGGCTGGCTGTCTAATGAGCTGATGATCCAATTCTCGTCCCATGCACCTGACCTGGATCTGCCTTGGCCAAGCCACACAGAGAAGTGCACAAGACCCCTGAAGTTGATGTCCTTTTTAGCACCCAGTTCCAATAGCACCCTTCAGCCCACCCAACTCCCTCTGTGAACCCACCCACTAAAAGCCTTTGCTTACCTGCACCCACAGCATTGTTTCTGCTTACCTGATGACTGGTGACCAGCTCTGGCCCCGGTGACCCAGGGAAATTTCCCACCATCCAGTGGTAGAGGTCGGAACCCCCCTTCCAAGTTTGTCCTTCCTTGGGTATTCCTCCTTGGACCCAGGGTACCCTTTAGCGTTCTCTTTTATCTTTATAGTCACTCTCCTACCATTGCTTAATAATTCTTTATACTAAATAAATAATTATATATAATATTAAATATATTAATATCTTAATATTTCCTTATATGAAACTTCTCCTGCTTAACTTACTGGGTGGTCTCTGTCTTCTCTTAGGACCCAGACTGATACAGCAATCAATACATGTTGGACAGAAAAAATAACCTCTGTCCTCTATACTACCTCAGGGCCTTTGCACTTGCAGTTCCTGCTATCTAAAATGCTTTTCCCCCAGATGTTTGCATGACTTACTTCTTCGCTTCATCCTCTGCTCAAATGTCATCCTGTTTAAATGAGTGCTTCCACCATTCTATCCCTTTTTCCCACTTTATCTTTTCTGTATAACACTATTCATTACTTGCCATTATATATATATTTGTGTGTCTGTTTGTTTTCTCCCTGCCCACCACTAGAATTCAAGCTCTATGAGGGCAGGGACTCTGTTCGTCTTGGTCCATGTTGAATCCTCAGAACCTAAAACCACATCTGGCATTTAAAATCATAAGTTCAAATTTAATTTCAACAGAGATTAGTAGTTATTTTTTCTACTTTCGTGTAGATTTTTAAAACTTTTTTAAAAAACCATTTTATCAAGTGTATCAGTCAGGGTTCTACTAGAGAAACAGAATCAGTAGAATATCTATCTATCTACCTACCTACCTATCTATATATCTAGAGATTGATGCATTACAAGTAATTGGCTTATGCAGGAGGTGATGGGTTAATATTTATCTATTTCATAGGGTTGTGAGGATTAAATAAATTAATGCATGCAAAATACTTAAATCAATGCCTGGCATGTAGGTAGCACTCAATAAATAGTACCATCATTGACACTTTCCCCATCAGCGCAGGCTGGATTGTTGATGTTCCTGAGGGCTCTTGTGTCAGTTATGAATTATATTTGACTGTTAGAACAGAGACCACCTATGCAAGATAGAGATTTATTTCTCTCCCATGTAAAATACTAGCCCTACATCCAGAGGTAGGGTTGGTATTTCAGTTCTACATCAGGAATCCAGGCTCCTTTCAGCTTCCTGCTCTGCCAGTCTCAGCACATGGATTCCATTCTTAAGATCGTTTCTTCAAAGCATGAAGAATGAAGCGATCTCTAGAAACGAACTACGATTTCTCACCCACGGGCCAGAAAAGGTGCTCAGGTGTCTCACTTGGCAAATTTTAGCTGACAGAGGTTTACACGGTGGTGGCGGGATGGTGTAGGACACAAGGAAATAATCTGTTTTCTCAGCTTTTTTTTTTTAAATTTATTTTTTGTTAAGGTAAAGTTCAATTACAATGTTGATTACTGCTGTACAGCAAGGTAACTCAGTTATACATTAAAGAACAACAAAAACAGAAAAGAGATCTTTGCTTGGTTCACTGTGGCTGCTGGAGCCCAAGCCATATTCAGAGCAGAAATTCCATGGAAGGAGGAAAGGGCATAAAGGGCACCTGTCAGCTGCCTATTCCCTTTAAGAAACTTTCCTGGAATCCCCACCCAATGACTTGAGTTTTTTTGTTTTAGCAAGGGAAGCTGGTAAACATCTTTTGACCTGGTCCATTGCCATCTGCAATTAAATCAGGGTTCTGTTACTGAGAAAGTAGAGAATGGATATAGCCCAGGCCAGTAACAGTCTTTGCCCGGCACCTATAGCCAGATGGTGAGCGTGCTGGTGTGGAGAATAACAGCAATGTCAGGTTGAGAAGCATTTTCCACTAGACTGTTAAAGTTCTGCGAGAGCAAGGATTTTTTTTTTTTAACATCTTTATCGGAGTATAATTGCTTTACAATGTTGTGTTAGTTTTTGCTGTATAACAAGGTGAATCAGCTATACGTAGACATATATCCCCATATCCCCTCCCTCTTGCGTCTCCCTCCCACCCTCCTTATCCCACCCCTCTAGGTGGGCACAAAGCACCGAGCTGAGCTCCCTGTGCTATGCGGCTGCTTCCTACTAGCTATTTTACATTGGGTAGTGTATATATGTCCATGCCACTCTCTCACTTCATCCCAGCATTCCCTTCCCCCTCCCTGTGTCCTCAAATCCATTCTCTACCTCTGTGTCTTTATTCCGGTCCTGCCCCTAGGTTCTTCAGAACCTTTTTTTTTTTTTTAAGATTCCATATATACGTGTTAGCATACGGTATTTGTTTTTCTCTTTCTGACTTACTTCACTCTGTATGACAGACTCTAGGTCCATCCACCTCACTATAAATAACTGTTTCATTTCTTTTTATGGCTAATATGCCATTGTATATGTATGTGCCACATCTTCTTTATCCATTCATCTGTTGATAGACACTTAGGTTGCTTCCATGTCCTGGCTATTGTAAATAGAGCTGCAATAAGCATTGTGATACATGACTCTTTTTGAATTATGGTTTTCTCAGGGTATATGCCCAGTAGTGGGATTGCTGGGTTGTATGGTAGTTCTATTTTTAGTTTTTTAAGGAACCTCCATACTGTTCTCCATAGTGGCTGTATCAATTTACATTCCCACCAACAGTGCAAGAGGGTTCCCTTTTCTCCACACCCTCTCCAGCATTTACTGTTTGTACATTTTTTGATGATGGCCATTCTGACTGGTGTGAGGTGATACCTCACTGTAGTTTGGATTTGCATTTCTCTAATGATTAGTGATGTTGAGCGTCCTTTGATGTGTTGGCAATCTGCATATCTTCTTTGGAGAAATGTCTATTTAGGTCTTCTGCCCATTTTTGGATTGGGTTGTTTGTTTTTTTGATATTGAGCTGCATGAGCTGCTTGTATATTTTGGAGATTAATCCTTTGTCGGTTGCTTTGTTTGCAAATATTTTCTCCCATTCTGAGGGTTGTTTTTTGTCTTGTTTATGGTTTACTTTGCTGTGCAAAAGCTTTGACGTTTCATTAGGTCCCATTTGTTTATTTTTGTTTTTATTTCCATTTCTCTAGGAGGTGGGTCAAAAAGGATCTTGCTGTGGTTTATGTCATAGAGTGTTCTGCCTATGTTTTCCTCTAAGAGTTTTATAGTATCTGGCCTTACATTTAGGCCTTTAATCCATTTTGAGTTTATTTTTGTGTATGGTGTTATGGAGTGTTCTAATCTCATTCTTTTACATGTAGCTGTCCAGTTTTCCCAGCACCACTTATTGGAGAGCAAGGATTTTTATGTGTTCTGTTCACCACTGCTTACCCAGAGCCTAGAACAATGCCTAGCACGCAATAGGTACTCAATAAGAATTGAATGAATGTGCTTCTGGCTAACACTCCAAGGAGCAGGAAAAAAAAAAAAAAAAAAAAACTTAAAATCGTTTGGAATGTGGTAGAAGTTTAAAAAAAAGGACTTGCCCCCAATTTTTTATTTTGAAAATTTTCACTCTTACAGAAAAGTTATAAAAGTAGTACAATGAACACTCATACACCCTTCACCTTGATTGACCACTGTTAATATTTTGCTTCCCTTTCTCTCTCCCACTTGAAAGTAAGTTGCAGACATCACTACTTCCTGCCTAAAAACTTTCTATGAAGCTCCTAGAAACAAGGACATCTCCTACATAAATCACAATAGTCCACAATTTTAACATTAGAGTAACAAGATCAACACTATATTATCTAATATGCACTCCATGTTAAAATTTATCCAGTTATACCAATAATAGCTTTGTTCTTCCTATGTTTTCAAATTCAGGATCCTATCCAGTCTAGGACAGTGCATTGCATTTAGATGTCAATGTCATGTCTCTTGCCATCCTTTGATCTGGAGCAGTTCCACAGCCTTTTTGTTTTGTTTTATTCTTTCATGACATTGACATTTTTGAAGACTCCAAGCTAGTTGTTCTGTAGGATATTTTGTCTTGGGTTTGTTTGATTCTTTTTTTTTTTTTTTTTTGCGGTACGCGGGCCTCTCACTGCCGTGGCTCCGGACACGCAGGCCCAGCGGCCATGGCTCACGGGCCCAGCTGCTCCGCAGCATGTGGGATCCTCCCGGACCGGGGCACGAACCCGTGTCCCCTGCATCGGCAGGTGGACTCTCCACCACTGCGCCACCAGGGAAGCCCTGTTTGATTCTTTATTCATGATTTCAATTCAAGTTAAAAGTTTTGGCCAAGAGTAATTCAGAGATGACATTGTGTCCTCAGTGTGTCATATCTCAAGGAAGATGCTGTCAGTTTATCTCCTTTTTGGTGATTGGGTTAAGGTGGAGTCTGCCAGATTTCTCCATCATAAAGGTTTCTTTGCTTCCTTCTAGGTAATAAGTCATCTGTGGGAGGATACTGGAGGTTGTGTGAGTATCCTGTGCTCCAGCAACTTTTCACCCAAAGGTTTTAGCATCCGGGGATTACCCTCATCTGAATCATTTATTCCACTGATGGTTACAAAATGCCTTGAAGATTTTGAAATATCAATTTTTGTTCTAGCATAAACACTGCAGATTTTGCATCAAGATGGAAACATTGGGCTTCCCTGGTGGCGCAGTGGTTGAGAATCTGCCTGCTAATGCAGGGGACACGGGTTCGAGCCCTGGTCTGGGAGGATCCCACATGCCGCGGAGCAACTAGGTCCGTGAGCCACAACTACTGAGCCTGCGCGTCTGGAGCCTGTGCTCCGCAACAAGAGAGGCCACCATAGTGAGAGGCCCGTGCGCCGCGATGAAGAGTGGCCCCCGCTTGCCACAACTAGAGAAAGCCCTCGCATGGAAACGAAGACCCAACACAGCCAAAAATAAATAAATTAATTAATAAACTCCTACCCCCAACATCTTCTTTAAAAAAAAAAAAAGATGGAAACATTTTTAGCAGTCTGGTATTCTTTGACAACAACGTGGAAACAAGTTTTTCTTGCTTTTTTCTTGAAATCTTTTCGTAGCTAGATTCCCGCACAGCCTGAATCTATCTGTCTGTCTTTTTCTCTTCCTGTCCTTATTGATTTTTTCCCTCTCCTGGTTTAGAATTTCTTGGAAAGACTGGCCAAACGTCCCTATATTCTAGTGTTTGTGGAGAAATCATTCAACTCAAGCGGGCAATGAAGCTTCAGGAGCACGGAGAGGTGATGATGATGATAACTAACATTTATTGAGCACAGATGATGTGCTGAGAATTATTCTGTGGTTTATATGCATTAACTAACTTTAGATTTTCAATAGCCTTATGAGTTAGGTGTCATTTTTACTCTTATTTCAGAGGAAAGTGAGGTACAGAGAGGTTAGATGATTTGATCAAAGGCGCATACCTAGTAAGTGGCAGATCTGGGACCTGAATCCAGTGATCTCACCTGAGATTATCTATCTGACTCACCTCAACTTTAACAAAGAGACTTTGTAAAGAGGAAGACTTTGAAGCAGCTCCCAAGTATCTTGCAAAAAGACTGATATTGATATCAGTCAGGGTTCATTTCTAGAAGAAATAAACCACTCTAGCTATTCTAAACAGAAAGGAGTTTGATAGTAAGTGTTAGGCACTTACTGTGAGGGTTAATTTTATGTGTCAACTTGACTAGGCCATTGTGCCCAGGTATTTGGTCAAACATTATCCTGGATGCTTCCGTGAGTGTGTTTTTGGATGAGGTTAACATTTAAATCAGTGGACTTGGAGTAAAGCAGATTTTCCTCCACCATGTGGGTGGGCCTCATCCAATCAGTTGAAAGCCTGAATAGAACAAAGAACTGACCTCCTCTGAACAAGGGGAAGTTCTGCCAGCAGAAAGTCTTAGGACTTGAACTGTCACCTCCCTTCTTTCCGGGATATCCAGCTTTTCAGTGCGCCCTGCAGATTTTGGACTTGCCAACTTCCATAATCATAAACCTCTGTCTGTCTCTCTCTTTCTGACTTTCTCTCTATATCTAAATCTATATCTATATCTCCTATTGGTTCTGCTTCTCTGGAGAACCCTGACTAATACACGTATAAAATCACTTAAAGGCTCAGAGGAGAAAGCTGTAGGCTTGGCCTCCAGAAATGACTCTCAAACAATGCTGCAGAACTTACTATTTCTGCCACAAACAGAAGATGGGAGTCCAAAAGACTATAGCGGGACTGTTGAATTCAGGAGCAAATGGGGAGAACTGATTATTCATCTGTAGTCTCAGCCTCCAGCTCATTTGTCTCCACTCTGCTCTATGATTATAGGGCGAAAGCCTACAGACTACATTTTCCTGGACTCCTTTGCCATCTTCTGATTAAGTTCTGCCAGTGAGGGAAGAAGGGATCAGGAACTTTCTCCCTGCTTCTAGCTCAGATCGGCATCCTCTCAGTCGCTGTGCGTCACAGCTGGGGTTCCCAGGGAGAGCACTAGGGAGGGCTCCTTCACACCTGTGAAAGAGGGAACTGAATCAGCATTGGGCAGAGGGGAAGTTGAGCTGTGATGCATTCCCAGTAAAGATCTCTCTCGACCTTGTGGGACCTCTGGCTGGCTCTTCAGAATTGTCTTGAATTGGGGTGAAGGATCTGGGTCTTTATACCTCCATGTTCATCAGTTATTGGATGCAGGCTGCCCTGGAGTGAGGTGTGAATTTAGGCAAAGCAGTTTCCTTCAACTCAGGCAATTCCTAAAGAGAGCCGACAGCTAAGCAAGGCCGGCACCTGGAGAAGTTCTTCATTCCTGAATGGGAGTCTGGGTCATTTATTGTAGCATCTACAACACAGTGGATAACTCTAGTTTCAGCTGGAATACCGCAGTATTCCCAGTCTTAGCTACTCTGTTCCTTCCCTAAAATATTCTAGTAGGCCAATATGCCATGCACCTTTGCATGATCAAAGAACCAGCTGCAGGGAACCTACATTTGATGATCAGAAAAATCAGCTTCACAGCTCTCCATTCAGAGCCTGTGCACCTGATGCAGGGGGCTCCCTTCAGAGGCCAGAGCATGAGCTGCCTTTGTGCCTCCTTGGAGGTTCCAGCCCCAGCTCTTGGTAATCTGGGACTCCACCAAGTGGGGCCTTATCTCTCAGACCCTGGGTTCTGAGAGTACCACCTGTCTTCTTTTGTTCCTTCAGTCCCAGAGGTGACAGTGGATTTATTCCATTACAATCTTCCAGTTACTCTGACACCCTTTTTTTGCTTATTTAGCCTTGCAAACCTCTGTGCAACCGAATATCTGAAT
This sequence comes from Lagenorhynchus albirostris, assembly GCF_949774975.1. Classification (NCBI taxonomy): domain Eukaryota; kingdom Metazoa; phylum Chordata; class Mammalia; order Artiodactyla; family Delphinidae; genus Lagenorhynchus; species Lagenorhynchus albirostris. The sequence continues at coordinate 14,167,317 of NC_083113.1, forward strand.
TATTTGATTGATTGATTTATTTTTATTGAAGTGGAATTACAATGTTGTGTTAATTACTGCTGTACAGCAATGTGAGTCAGTTATACATACCTATATATATATACATTCTTTTTCATATTCTTTCCGATTATGACTTATCACAAGATATTGAATACAGTTCCCTGTGCTATACAGTAGGACCTTGCTGTTTATCCATTCTATATACACCAGTTTGCATCTGCTAATCCCAAACTCCAATCCTCTCCCACCCCCTCCCCCTTGGCAACCACCAGTCTGTTCTCTATGTCCCTGATTCTGTTTCTGTTTTGTAGATAGGTTCATTTGTGCCACATTTTAGATTCCACATATAGGTGATATCATATGGTATTTGTCTCTCTCCTTCTGACTTACTTCACTTAGTATGATAATCTCTAGTTGCACAAATATCTGAATTTAAAACCCTCTTGCTTGAAATAACCTAGCGTGGTTCTCTTTTCCTGACTGGACCCTGACTGATCCCTCTGCCACAAATAGCTGAAGATGGGAGATCACGAGGTTATCACTGGAACAGATGACTTCAAGAACACATCCTGTGTTGGGACTCAGTGATTATGAGGTTGTCCTGTTTCTTTTTTTTAAAAAAAATAATTAATTATTTTTATTTATTTATTTTTGGCTGCGTTGCATCTTTGTTGCTGCGCACAGGCTTTCTCTAGTTGCGGTGAGTGGGGGCTACTCTTCATTGCAGTGCGCGGGCTTCTCATTGCGGTGGCTTCTCTTGTTGCAGAACATGGGCTCTAGGGGCACAGGCTTCAGCAGTTGTAGCACGTGGGCTCAGTAGTTGCGGCCCGCAGGCTCAGTAGTTGCAGCTCACGGGCTCTAGAGCACAGGCTCAGTAGTTGTGGTGCACCGGCTTAGCTACCCTGAGGCATGTGGGATCTTCCCGGACCAGGGTTCAAACCCATGTCCCCTGTGTTGGCAGGTGGATTCTTAACCACTGCGCCACCAGGGAAGTCCCCCTACTGCTTCTTTTTCTTTTAATTTGCGGTACGCGGGCCCCTCACTGTTGTGGCCTCTCCCGTTGCAGAGCACAGGCTCTGGATGCGCATGCTCAGCGGCCATGGCTTACGAGTCCAGCCGCTCCACGGCTTGTGGGATCCTCCCGGACCGGGGCACAAACCCACGTCCCCTGCATCAGCAGGCGGACTCCCAACCACTGCACCACCAGGGAAGCGCCCCCCTACTGCTTCTTTTTTTTTTTTTAATAAATTTATTTATTTATTTATTTTTGGCTGTGTTGGTCTTTGTTGCTGCGTGTGGGCTTTCTCTAGTTGTGGCGAGCGGGGGCTACTCTTTGTTGCGGTGTGTGGGCTTATTGTCGTGGCTTCTCTTGTTGCGGAGCACAGGCTCCAGGCGTGCGGGCTTCAGTAGTTGTGGCACGTGGGCTCAGTAGTTGTGGCTCGTGGGCTCTAGAGTGCAGGCTCAGTAGTTGTGGCGCACGGGCTTAGTTGCTCCGCGGCATGTGGGAATCCTCCCAGGCCAGGGCTCGAACCCGTGTCCCTTGCATTGGCAGGTGGATTCTTAACCACAGTGCCACCAGGGAAGCCCCCTACTGCTTCTTGACACCTGTGAATCTCTCTGTAGGAATTTTCTGGAATGCTGCTGCACAACAAAATCAAGACAGCGGGAGGAAAGTCTTTGTCTCATTTCTCCCTTTAAAATCTCTGTGACCAACACCTAATTGGCCAAACCGAATTTGCATCCAGAACTTGACTGGAAAGGAGTCTGAGAAAGATTTTTAAGTTTCCAGCTTCTACAATTCAGGATGATACAGTGGAAGGAGGTTGAAAGGATGTCACTTTACCAATTATCCCTCCTCTCCCCACTGAACAAAAGGCTCCCCGAAAGCTTTACCACTGGCAGTCGTGGTAGGCTGGTGAGGCTGGGGGCCGGATTGCAGGGGTTGAGTGAAGGATTCTGGTGAGTCTAGAAGACTTAGAGGCTGAGGTTAGTTTGAGCAAATCCAGGTTGATTGGAAGATGGAACAGGGCCTGAGAAAGTTGTTGGGTGGATAAGACAGAAGTGAGTGGCAGGGGAATTCCCTGGCAGTCCAGTGGTTAGGACGCCTGGCTTTCACTGCCGAGGGTCCCAGTTTGATCCCTAGTCGGGAAACTAATATCCAGCAAGCAGTGCAGCGTGGCCAAAAAAAAAAAAAAAAAAATAGAAGCGAGTGACAGAAGTATGTTACAAGGCAAAAAGGACTTTATAGATGTAATTGGAGTTTCAGACAATAAAATAGAGAGATTATCCGGGGTTATGTGAGTGGGCCCAATCTCATCCCATAAGCCCTTAAAAGCAGAGGACTTTCTGTGGCTGGGGTCAGAGAGTTGAGGCAGAGGGAGAAGTCAGAGAGATTCAAAGTGTGAGAAGGATTCCACCCAGGGTTGCTGGAAGGGGCTGCATAGAAGACAAGAACAGGAACACAGGCAGCCTCTAAGAGTAAAGACTGGTCCCTGCCGGACACCCAGGGAGGAAGCCGAGAACACGGTCCTACAGCGGTAAGGAGAATTCGGCCAGCAACCTGAGTGAGCTTAGAAATGGATTCTTCCCCAGAGCCTCCAGGAAGGAAGGCAGGCCTGATAACACCTTGATTTTGGCCTTGTGAGAGACCCTAAACAGAGGACCCAGTTCAACCCATTCAAAATTCTGATCTACAGGGCTTCCCTGGTGGCGCAGTTGTTGGGAGTCCGCCTGCCGATGCAGGGGACACGGGTTCGTGCCCTGGTCCGGGAAGATCCCACATGCCGCGGAGCAGCTGGGCCCGTGAGTCATGGCCGCTGAGCCTGCGAGTCCGGAGCCTGTGCTCTGCAACGGGAGAGGCCACAACAGTGAGAGGCCCGCGTACCGAAAAAAAAAAAAATTCTGATCTACAGAAACTGTAAAATAATAAATGTGTGTTGTTTTAAACTCCTAAATTTGTGGTAAGTTATTATGGCAGCCATAAAAAATACTAAAAAAATAAAATAAAATAAGAGAGAAAAAGCCCCCAGATGAGCATTTTCCCTGCCTGATGATCTCCATGTGTGTCCTCATCAGGCTGCAGAGGAAAGATCAGCCCAGCCTGAGTGGTTTCTGAGTCCAGGGTCTATAAATGAATCACCCAGTATGTGGCCCTTTTCTGGCTTATTTCAGGAGTGCAAGGAAGGGAAGAATTACAAAGTAGCAGGAGAAAACTTTAGCAGTTGGTGATCTATTATCTTGATTGTGGTGATGGTTCCACAGATGTTTTCATATGTCAAAATTGATCAAATTGTAAACTTAAATATGTGCAGTTTATTGTATGTCAATTATATCTCAAAAAAGCTATATATAAAAAATAGGGACTTCCCTGGTGGCGCAGTGGTTAAGAATCTGCCTGCCAATGCAGAGGACATGGGTTCGAGCCCTGGTCCGGGAAGATCCCACATGCCACAGAACAACTAAATCTGCGAGCCACAACTACTGAGCTCGCGTGCTGCAACTACTGAAGCCCGCACGCCTAGAAGCCCGTGCTCCGCAACAAGAGAAGCCACCGCAATGAGAAGCCCGTACACTGCACCACTGGCTGCAACTAGAGAAAGCCCATACACAGCAACGAAGACCCAACGTGGCCAAAATAAATAAATAAATGAATGAATAAATAAAAACAGTAAACTGATTAAAAAAAAATAGTCACTCCTCATTTCAAGAAAAAAAAAATAGACAAGGTTAAGACAGGAAAAGACAAGCCATGGATGGGGAGAAGATATTTGCAAAACAATGATTAGATAAAGGCTTTTTATCCAGCATATATTTTTGAAAACTTGCAACTCAATAATAAGCCAAAGAATCCAATAAAAATGAGCAAAAATTTTGAACAGACACTTCACCAACAAAGATACATAGATTGTAAATAACAGTATGAAACCATGTTCATCATTATTAGTCATTAGGGAAATGCAAGTTAAAATCACAATGAGGCACCACTACTCACTCACCTGAATGGTTTTAAATACAAGGACTAAAAGTACGAAGTGCTGAGGCGTTTGAGAGTAACTGGCCTGGGAACTCTATGAGGGCAGGACCTGGGCTCTCTTGGTCATCACAGTGTCCAGTCGTCACCTAGTTCAGGGCCTGTCACAGGGTAGGTACTCACTCAGTAGATACTTATTGAATAAGTGGACAAAATTCTTTGGGAGGACATTTCTTGATGATTTCTGGGGTCCAAGAGCAGTTGGACTTTCTCTCCTAGGGGCTCCCCTGAGGTAATGTCCCACCTCAGGGGTGATGACTTTCACTATAGTTGTTGGTTCATTCCTTCATTCATTAATCACATATTTCTTTTACTTATTTATGTATTTATGTACTTATTTACTGAAGTACAATTGATTTACAATGTTAGTTTCTGGTGTACAGCAAATTGATTCAGTTTTATATATATGTACGTATACATATGTACATATATATACACATGTATATATTCTTTTTCAAATTCTGTTCCATTATATTATGTTATTATAAGATATTGAATATAGTTCCCTCTAGTATACAGTAGGACTCTGTTCTTTATCTAATTTATATATAGTAGTTTGTATCTGGTAATCCCAAACTCCTAATTTATCCCTCCTCCCACCCCCATTTCTCTTTTGGTAACCGTAAGTTTGTTCTCTATGTCTGTGAGTCTGTTTCTATTTTGTAAATAAGTTCATTCGTATCATATTTTAGATTCCACATATAAGAATCACATATTTCTTTTTTTTTTTTTTTTTTTTTTGCGGTACGCGGACCTCTCACTGTTGTGGCCTCTCCCGTTGCGGAGCACAGGTTCCGGACGTGCAGGCTCAGCGGCCATGGCTCATGGGCCCAGCTGCTCCTCAGCATGTGGGATCCTCCCGGACTGGGGCACGAACCCGTGTCCCCTGCATCGGCAGGTGGACTCTCAACCACTGCACCACCAGGGAAGCCCCAAGAATCACATATTTCTGCCATCTGTATTATGGCATCTGCAGAGTCCAGGACTTTGTCCTCGATACCGGAATCCAGTGTGGCCCACCATCTCAGCCCTCTGAGGACTCAGAGGCCACATTAAGAAAGAGCTCATGCACTCAGTATGTGTTGGGTGCAAAGTGTGTAGGAAGAAAGGTGAATGTGACTTACTGATGGAGCCAATGAACGCCTCTCAGAGGAAGAGGGGATCTCGTTAGACCTTAAAGGATAAAGAAGAATGTCTGAAACTCCACAAGGACAAGGAAGGGTCTGTCTTATCATTACTAAAACTCCAGTGACTAGTACATGGGCAGATGCAAACTGGTAAATTTTTACATAAAAGAACGCTGCTGTTTTATATGAGGCCCTCTATTTCCACACAGAAAGATTGCCTGTGTGAGGTCACCAGGAGGCATTGGTTGCAAGTAACTGGAAATACTGTCTCACCTGGGCTTAAGCATTAAGGAGAATGTATTTCATCACAATGAAGGAATCTAAATGTAGGTGGCTCTGGAGGGTAGTTAATGAATTTTAGAAGATGAAGGAAGTATGGAAGGCTTAGATTCCTTCCTTGTCTCTGATCTGCTAGTCTTAGACAATTGACTTGTCCTCAGATCCTTATGGTCCCAAGATGGCTGCTGCAGCTCCAGGCATCACATGGAGATACAGTGACGTCTAGGGTAAGAAGGGGATGGAAGGATCTCCTGGTCCTATTAGCAACCAGGAACCCTGTCTTGAATATGTAGGTTGATGCTCTGCATTCACTTCAACTTCCCTCTTGTACGCCGTCCTGCCTGCAGGGGCTGAAAGGTTTAAAACAACTTTTCTGACTCCGGTGCAGCTGGGATCTGCCTTACATTTGGGTTCTTCCAACCAGATGCACTCAGACAAGATTTGAATGATGGACGAGGGGTGGAGGCCATTCTTCTGCTGGCTCTACCCCCATGGAAGTGTCTGCTTTTTTGTGGTGGTCTTTCTGATCATAGCAGTTTCCAGATGGCAGTTGTCCCATAACTGTGACAGATCCCTGGTGTGTGGCCTGTGGCCTTCCTGATCTTGGCAGTGGAAGCCAATTCCTAATTAAGCAGTCAGGATCTTGATCCTAGAAAGGAAGTGGGCCTTTGAAAAGCTCTGGTTTATGGTTTGGCTCTTAAAGTTATACCTGAATGGTCAACACAGAGTCTATTTGTTCAACCTTCCTGACGCTTCTGTAAGCCACTTATCACCCTATAATAAATCCTTTACTGCAGACATTAACCAGAATTGGTCCTGGTCTCTGTAATGAACTGTATAAGTTTGCCATGGCTACTGTAACAAATTACCTCCAATTTTGTGGCATAAAACAACAGAAATTTATTCTCTCGCCTTTGTGAGGCCAGAAAGCTATAATCAGGACCACTGGGCCAAAATCAATGTGTTAGCGGAGCCATGCTCCTTCTGGCACCTCTAGGAGAGAATCTGTTCCTCGCCTCTTCCAGCTTCTGGTGGCTGCCGGCACTCCTTGGCTTGTGGCTGCATCTCTCCATGTCTGCCTCCCTGGTCATGTTCCTTCCTCCTCTTCTGTGTGTGTAATCTCCCTCTCTCTCTCTCTCTCTCTCTCTCTCTCTCTTTTCTTTTCTTTTCTTTTTTGGCCATGCAGCTTGAGGGACCTTAGTTCCCAGACCAGGGATTGAACCCGGGCCCTTGTCAGTGAAAGCACAAAGTCCTAACCACTGGACCACCAGGGAATTCCCTCCCTTTGTGTCTCTCTTATCATGATGCTTGCCATAGCCTTTCAGTCTCACCCTGATAATCCAGGATAATCCCATCTCAAAAACTTAATTTAATCACATCTAAAAAAACCTTTTTTTTTTTCCCCAAATAAGTTCACACTTACAGGTCCCAGGGATTGGGACATGGATATCTTTGGGAGAGCCATTTTTCAGCCTACCGCATGAAACACCATAAAACCTTTCTTAGAGGTCTTCCCTGGTGGCGCGGTGGTTAAGAATCTGCCTGCCAATGCAGGGGACACAGGTTCGATCCCTGGTCCAGGAAGATCCCACATGCCGTGGAGCAACTAAGCCCGTGCGCAACAATGACTGAGCCTGTGCTCTAGAGCCCACGAGCCACAACTACTGAAGCTCACGCGCCTAGAGCCCATGCTCCGCAACAAGAGAGCCACCGCCATGAGAAACCTGCGCACCTCAACGAAGAATAGCCCCCGTTCGCTGCAACTAGAGAAAGCCTGCACGCAGCAACGAAGACCCAACAGAGCCGAAAGAAAGAAGGAAAGAAAAAAAACAAAAACAATACCTTTCTTAGAGCATCCACCTCCCCGCAAGCCAAATTCCCCTAATCATGGGCCAACTGGATCACTGTGAAACACGTCCTCTCTCCTTTTGTTTTTTGACCACGCCGTGCGTCACGAGGGGATCTTAGTTCCCTGACCAGGGTTCAAACCCGTGCCCCCTGCAGTGGATACACTGAGTCTTAACCACTGGACCACCAGGGAAGTCTGAAAACATGTCCTCTCTTTTCCCTCTAGATTCACTCTCCACTCTGCTCTAGGTCCGGGAATGTGGATTACATCAGTTGGGACTCCCTTGCCTTCTGTCTTCCAGCTGGGTTCAGCAGTGGGAAGTGTTAGCAGAATATTGGAGAGAGGAAAAGAGAGCAGGTGGGTATTGACTCTCCTACTTCCCTGATGGGCTGTGGGCTGGCAGCAGTGATGTTCCGGAATCTCTGTCAGGGGACTGGTAACCGCTCCCTCCCAGGCCCCTTCTGGTGGTTTAGGAACAGTGATAGCTTCCGGCTGTTGGGTGGGCCCAGGTGCTGCCCTGTGTTGGTTTGCCCTAACCATACCCCACATCTGTACTTTGTTGCTTAAATAACTCCCTTACCCCATTTGACCCTTTGGTCTCCTGCGGGGATCCTGGCTGACGCAGACACAGAGCCAAGCCTACGGGAGTCTTTAGCAAGAGGGCTCGTGTAGGTTGGTTTAGGTCAATCAAGAATGACGTGGGGGAAGGGCTGTGCCACAAAGAATGACGTGAGAGATTTTTGCTGGGCTGGCAACTACCGTATCTCCTTTACCCATTTTAGGGATTAGGGCCCTAGGATAAAGCTTCCTGTCTTCTTGGACAGTTCACATGTTAGAAAAAAAATTTAATGGTGATATATTGATTTAATAACGAGTCCTTAGGTTGTGCCAGGGACTGTGCCTTGGTACTTGACATGATTTACCACATTTAATTCCCACTACCACCCAGTGACGAAGGATATTATAATATCGTTTACTGATGGGAAACTAAAAGTTTAACTGACTAGCCCAAGGTCATGCAGTAACTAAGCGAGCAGAAGTTGGGATTCTAAGATCTCTGTGACCTCAGAGCTTGCATTTTTAACCACTACAACCATACTGTCTCCTTTATCGTACTTGAGATACTTCTGTCCACCAGGTGAGATGCTAATTGCTTTACGTATATTGTTTCTAATTTACAGAAGAACCTCTCTACGTGAATGCACGTCACCATCATCTCACACCCAAACTCCCTCCTCTACTCTTAGGCATTCCTGGGTGCTCTCCTCTTATGAGGCCTGAACTTTTAGAAACATAAACTGGAGCAGTTGCTTCTTTGCTTAAAACTCTGCAGTGACTGCCTGTGTATCTTCCAGGAAAATCCAAGTGCTTGAAGATCTCACAGACATCCAAAGCCCTGGTCCCTATCTACCTGTCTAACTTCACTCCTAGCCACCTCTTCGTGGAGTTCTGGACTGCAGCACACTGGCCTCCTTTCTGTTCTTCAAATTTTAATGACCAGCTCCCTCCCCAGTCTGAAGCTCCCCGAGGAGAGGGGCCTGTGGCTCTGTATTCCCAATACTGGCAAATAACAGGCAGCTAGGAAATACTGTCCATGTATATAATGAATGGATGACTGAATGGCTGCATGGATGAATAAATGAACCTTTCAAAGAGAGGTATCCCTAAGGTATTTTCAGATGAAGAAATCTAGAGGCCAGGAGAGGCAAATATATTACTAAATGTCACTCAGCAGATAAATGTTCCATCTGGGTATCAAATTCAGGTCTGAGTTCAGAGTTGGGCTTCCTCCAGTCACACTGTCTCAAAATGACTGCTCCCACTAGTAAGTGTAACACCATCTGATAATGAAAATGAATTGACACCGGGAGAAAAGATTGACACCAGAGGTACAGGGTTTGCAAACACGAGGACACATAAACAGCAGGAACCAAAGTATCATAACTGGGAACTTTGACATCTGTGATCCCCAAATCCCTCAGGGAACGAGACCTGCTCAGGTGGGGAAGTCCAAGAGTGACAGATTTATAAAATCCCCAAAAGGTGTTGGGGATTCACATTAGAGGACCAGGCCTGTAATGGTCAGAGGAGCCCAGGCAATTATGTCAGACTGGTTCATGGTATGTGGGGGTCAGTGACCAAAGCAACCCAGGAATCAAGTCTTCTGCTGACCGCCTTGAAAGATATTCTGGCCATGCATCCCACGGAAACGTCACTGCACCCAGGGAGCTCGTTCTAGTCTTGGGAAAGAATCCATGCCTCTTGCACCCAGTGTGGGTGGGTCAAGGTTCAGCCGATGGTGGCAGACAAGCCACCTGTAAGTGCTCCGCTCAGCGTGCCCAGCTGAGCTCCCCGCCAACAGCTGCCCTGTGGGTGAGCCATCAGCTCCCTCCAGCCCTGTCAAGCCTTCAGGTCAATCAAATCCCAGCTGACATCCAACTGCAACCATGGGAAAGACCCCAAGTGAAAAATCACTCACCTGAGGGAAAACAGGAGGAGGAGAAAGGCACGACATGGACAGGTGAGAGGGTACTGTCTTACTTCCCCACAGACAGCAATTGCCAACTCTGAACAAAATATTAAAAAACAAAACAGAGCTTCCCTGGTGGCGCAGTGGTTGAGAGTCCGCCTGCCGATGCAGGGGACGCGGGTTCGTGGCCCGGCCCGGGAGGATCCCACATGCCGCAGAGCGGCCGGGCCCGTGAGCCATGGCCGCTGAGCCTGTGCGTCCAGAGCCTGTGCTCCGCAACGGGAGAGGCCACAACAGTGAGAGGCCCGCGTACCGCAAAAAAAAAAAAAAAAAAAAAAAAAAGAATCGTAGAGCAAAACTCAAGAAAGCCAAATACTGAGGATTTTCAGTCAGAACAGCAAGAAGCTCAACAGCCATTATCTGAGGCGGGAGGCAAGATCAGCTCTTCCAAGGGAAACATGGATACACCTCCCAGGTCCCCTGATGGTACCTCCCCTGCATCTCTAGTTTATATGGATCGTCCAATACCTTCCTTCCAACTCAGCAGGTGGCGCAATTTGAAGGCTGTCACAGACCATTCTCTTGGCCACAAAATGGTCCATTCTGGCTACTGCCAAGACCCTAATATATACTGCCTCTATCCCATTGTGGAATCCCAAGCTCTCTCCACAAGCTTCAATTCTAATTCTTTTGGCTCTTTTTCGCCATAAAGATCTTAGAGAAGCCAGACACGGAAAGTCATAGATGATTTGTAATGATTCCCATACAAGGGAATACTTTTCAGCACTGAAAGGAAAAAACAAGATATCCACGACGTGGATGCAGTTCAAGACCATTATGTTGAGTGAAAGAAAAAAGAACCCACACAACAGAGTACACAGTGTATAATTCTGGATAATTCCCACTACATGAATTTGTAGAGCAGGCAGGAAAAACTAATCTACAGCATCCAGAAGCAGACTAGTGACTGTCTATGTCGTAGAAAGAATTGAGTTGAAAAAGGCACAGGATGATGTAGAGGTTTTATGTCTTTTTTTTTTTTTTTTTTTGGCCACTCCGTATGGCTTGCAGGATCTTATTTCCCTGAACCCGGCCCACAGCTGTGAAAGCGCTGAGTCCTAACCACTAGACCTCCAGGGAATTCCTCTCACGTCTTAAAATGTCAGTTACTTAGGTGTAAAATTCATCAGAGCACTACATTTTATACTTGAAAGTTGCAAGAGACTGGATCTTAAATGTTCTCACCACAAACAAGAAATGAGAATTATGTGATGGGATGGATGGAGGTGTTAGCTAATGCTAGGGTGGTAATCATTTTGCCACATATAAATGTATCAAATCAACATGTGGTATACCTTAAACTTAGGTGAAGTTATGTGTCCATCATATCTCATTAAAGCTGAAGGAAAAAAAAAAACAATGGAACGCACTATGTGAGATCAAGTTCATATGGCTTTTCCTCTGAGGACGCACCTCCGTTCGTGTGGCAAGGGACAGCTTGAACTCAAGCAGAAAAACAGTCATTTATTTATTTATTTATTCGCGGTACGGGGACCTCTCACTGTTGTGGCCTCTCCCGTTGCGGAGCACAGGCTCCGGACGCGCAGGCTCAGCGGCCATGGCTCACGGGCCCAGCCGCTCCGCGGCATGTGGGATCTTCCCAGACCGGGGCACGAACCCGTGTCCCCTGCATCGGCAGGTGGACTCTCAACCACTGCACCACCAGGGAAGCCCAGAAAACCTGTCATTGACTTGAAGTATCAGACCCTAGAGTTCAGGGAGGCAAGAGTAGTTGGAAACTGAGAGGAGAAATCCTAATATGGAGGGAGCCCCAGAGAAAGAGGACCTAAGTCCGTATATAAATTACCCTTGAATCTTTAATGTACTGAAAGAAAAAGAAAGCTGTCAACACAGAATTCTATATCCACTGTAAATATCCTAGAAAATTGGCAAAATAAGATGGCTGCTCTCATTTCTGTCATTCAGCAAGAGTGGAGACAGGAAACGAGGAGGGCATTGCCATTTCCTTTAAAGGACCAACTCATAAGGTGCTCAGATTGCTTTCACTCATTTTCATTGGCCAAAACATAGTGCCATAGATGCAGGGAAAGCTGGAAAATGTTGTCTTTAGTACAGCACTCTTAAATCCACTAGGTAAAGGAAGAAGGGATAACAGATATAGAGACAGCTAGCTGGAGTCTCTGCCATCCAGCTTTATAGACAATTATGTGGTTGTGTGTTGGCTGGAGCTGTGGCAGCCATCTTATCACCATGAGGGGAGACAGTACTGATACACTGAGGATGGAGGAGCAGCCAGATGGAAAAACCCTGGCTCTACTACGACATCATGCTCTCTAAACTGGCACACTTCAGTATAAATATTATGTGAGCCACGCATACCATTTAAAATTTTCAGTAACCATGCTTAAAAAGTTAAAAAATATAGATGAAATTAATTTAAAATATACTTTATTTGACCCAGTATACCCAAAATATAATTTAAATATATAATCAATGTAAAATTATTAATGATTTAAAATCTTTTAAACAGTAAATAAAAATTCTGTATGTACACACATCTGTTTCCTAGCTCTATCCACTGAGAGAGTATAGAAGCAATGATATCCTTGTAGCAATCAGTTCACCCAGGTCTTGGTTTCTAAATACTGTTCTCCACTAAAAGGAACCAGAGCTCCTTGGGGAAATGGCCAGAGTTACAGAGATGAGGCAGGATAATTACAAAAGGAGCCTGGGAATCTGATACCAGAAAGCGAGGAGGTGCTCAACAAATGATGGGGACACATCAAAAGGACACGAGCCCTCTTGAAAAGGTTCCCATGGGCCTCATCTGGGACAACTTGAGCATCACGATAAATGATAGTGAAGAACTACAATTATAAAATAATAACTCATGAGTCCATGTTGATATAAAGCCATCGGTAAATACATGAATCGGGAAGGGGAGGAAAGCTCTTCCTAAGAGTAGAATGTCGACTAAGAAATGTAGAAAGAATGATGACATGAGAGGCTCACTATTCGGTAATGGTCATAATAGTAACCGTAAGGCAAACTCCAACAACGGATGCTAAAATGAATGGGTCAGAGTTTGAGAAGTAACAGGAATTTACATGGTCTCAAACTCTCTCCACATCCTTATTAACGACAAAGAGAAAAAATAGTAAGCATACAGTGGAGAAACGAGGCAGGCAACATCTGAAAAAAGAAAAATAAGAAAAGGAAGAAGTCGTTAAATTCTGGGGGATATTTTATACTTAGAGCACAGCTCGGCTTGCACTAGTTACCTTTCAAGTGCACAATGGCTACATGGGATCCGGGAGCCATACTGGAAGCTCAGCTTAAATGGACCCTGCTGTTTGAGATTTCTCATCCTGTACAATAATAAATGTTCTCATTATTAAGGCACTTGGAGTTAATATTACTTTACTTATAACAGAATGCAATCTAATGACACCATCATACCGTCACACACATACTGTGGGAGGATGAATTATGGCCCCCAAAGATGCCAACCCGCAATCTCAGACCTATGAATATCCCCTGTTACATGCCAAAGGGACTTTGCAGATGTAATTAAGATTTATGGACTCTAAAAGAGAGAAATTATCCTGGATTCCCTGAGTGGACCCGGTCTAAACACACGAGTTCTTAAGAGCAGAGAACTTTCTCAGGCTGGAGGTAGAAGAGAAATGTGGCAGAAGGAGAAATGAGAGGGATTCCAAGCATGAGAAGGATTTGACTCACCATTACAGACTCTGGGATGTAGGGTCAATGTGCAGGGACCAGAAAGAAGTTGCAAAGAGCTACGGATGGGCCCTCACGGCCAGCAAGGAAAAAGGATCTCAGTCTGACAAGCGCAAGGAACAGAATTCTGCCAACAACTTAAATGAGTTTGGAAGAGGGTCCTGCACAGAACCTCCGAAACAATCCAGCCAGTGACACTTTGATCAGCCTTGTGAGACCCACAGCAGGGAAATTAGCTGAGCCCACCCAGATTTCTGACCTGCAGAAACGTAAGATAATGAATTTGTGTTGTGTTGTGATGCTCAGTTTGTGAGAATTTGTTATGGCAGCAAAGAAAAACCAACACACACACACACACACAAACCCCCCCCCACACACAAACCCCCACACACACACACACACAGTCCCACACCACAAAGAGCATCTTTTCTTCATCGTTTATTTGTACAGTTTTTATAAAAAGTAGAAAAATAAACATTTTATGGGGTCTGAGCTTGAGAAATTACACACATAAATATAAAAATAGTGATTTGGAGGCAATAAATTAAAAAAGGGTTTTGACACATAAATAATATCGAAGACGCTGAGACACATTGCAGGTGGGTCTCTGGGGTCAGACACACTGGTCTCCACTGGCAACACATTTCAGGTCCCGGGTGAGGAGGCGGAAGAGGTTGAACACGACAGAGGCTTCGAGGCAGTCCCGGGACTCCTGGGGGCAGAGGGGGATGGCTCAGTAGCTCCCACGTCTGGGCTCCCAGCTGAGCCCAGCCATCGGTTTCCCCTCCCCGGTCACTCACCTTCTTCGGGGCCTCCTGGAGCCGGTGCAGCCAGTGGTGGAGGCGGCCCCGGGGCCTGGGGCCTGCTGTGGGCCGAGCTGGGACCTGCGGGCAGAGGAGGGTGGTGTTGAGGGTGTGAGGCAGGGCCTGGGACAGAGGGGCACGTACAGGTGGCCAGAGCCCAGACGCGGCCCGGGTGCCCCAAGCGCTCACACAGGCCTGGAGCTTGGAGTGGATGTGGTGCAGCGTGTGAAGGGGCTGGTCCAGGATGTGATCCAGGGATGAGTTAGCCGTGGCCTCCAGGACATTCAGTGTCAGGGCCAGCTCCGCCTCCAAGGCCACGGGGCGCTCCCACACCTGAGGAGGAGACAGAAGACAGGTGAGAGTTGCACGTGAGAGAGAACAGGCGAGGAGGCACAGGTGAGGGGGACAGAGGAAGGGACAGTGGAAGGTGAAAGTCGGGGTCAGGTGAGAGCCGATGCGGTTGGCTGAGGGGAAGGGGTCAGGGGACGGGAGGGGAGGGCAGGGAGAGAAGGACGTGAGGGAAGGAGGAGGTGAGGGGCCACCTGCAGAGCGGGAGCAGGGCGAGCAGGTGAGGGCAGGCGGGCCTGACTCTCCCAACTCACCTGCAGCTGCCTCAGGTCCCGGGTCCTGGGGAAGAGGCGGGAGCTGCAGTTCCAGTCCTTCTGCAAGAGCGACTCTTCCTGGAGAGCAAGGGCAAGGTCAGCCCATGGGGGGAGGGACAGAGGGAAGACCCCAGGGAGACTGGAGGATGGCCAACAACAGGAGGACGGGAGGTTGACTTCCAGAAGGACCGCAGAGGCAGGTCCACCGCAGGAGGACAGGAGATCGCCCACCGCGGGGAGGGTGGAGGTCAGCCCAGTGCGGGGAGGGCAGGCCCACCTTCAGCCCAGGTAGCCTGGGAGCGCACAGAGGGAGGGGTGGAGGGTCGCCCACTGCAGGAGGGGTCGGGGGAGACTCACAAAGGCATCCTTGGCCCTCTTGAAGGCCTGCAGCTCTTGCGGGGACAGAGACTTGAACTGGGCCATGTGGCAGCCCCTTGCACCTGGGAGGGCCCCGAGGGGTGAGGGCACAGGAACCGCTCCTGTCCTGCTCGGCGCCACGGTCATCAGCACCAGCAGCAGCCTGCAGCCGGGGGCCATGTCTGTGTTAAGGAAGGACAGAAGGTGAGGGGAGGGAGGGCGTCGCGGGGGGGAGGGGGGAGGCTCTGGGGAGGGGAGGGTCCCAGACAATGATGTAGGGGCTGACCCAGCTTCATTCCTGCTCTCTGGTCTCTGCAGCAGATGGGGATCAAGTGTCGGCTCTGAGGCTGCCGCCTGGGGTCTCTCAGTCTCGTCCGGCGTCTCTGACTTCAGCCTCCTCCTCTGGATCTCAGCTCGCTGCTCTGTCCTTGTCTCTGAACTTCCAGCTCCGTCTCAGGTGTAATTCCTGCCTGAGTTCCATGGCGCAGCTTTTAGCCTGTGCAGCTGGGCAATCCCAGCTGATGTAGGAAAAGTGAAAACACAGCTAGAGGCTGACACTGGCAACAGGGGAGGCGAGCGCTGGGAAAGCCCAGAGCGGGGCGGGGCCTGTGAGCCCTGTGAGCTGCTCAGGGAAAGAGAAACTGACATGGATTCATGTCCCATTTCACCTCCAAGAAAGTGAGTAAGGAAGTCAAAATCAGGGCTGGGGCAGCTTCAGCCCCACACGGCGGGTCTCCTGCGCCGGTGCCCAGGCTGATCTAGGACTGCGGTGGGGAGGGGACAGAGGGACTTCCTTTTTGGCAGAGTCCCCAGTACAGGGAGTAGAGGGAAAAGGCACCTGTAGGAGGTGTTGCCATGAAGAGCCTGGAACTTCCAAGAGGGAGGCTGTCTAGGAGAAGGCAGAAGGTCCAGGGATGCTGCTGCGGGTGGGAGGGAGAGTGAGAAAGGCAAAACACTCGCGAATTCAGAGAGGACACCAGCTGCTCCCCACCCTTCCCCACCTGATACCGATAGAGACAGCATGGGAGCCTGCACCGACCTGCCCTCTGTCAGGCGCACAAGGACCCAGGAATAGGAGGATGTGCTATGAAATTGAGCTGTGACCAGTACTTCAGGGAAATCAGGTGGGGTTGAGAAAAATGCCTTCATTCATTCACCAAGTACCTATTTGCCCTCCCACCCCCGCTTTGGGTCAGACCCTGCTCAAGGTGCCAGGAAGAAAGCATTGAAAAAAGAAAAGACAATCCTTCATGGGGCTTTTTACTGGAGAGAGGTACGAGGTAGTACCTGTCTGGGACACGGGGATTAGGCATGTGGTACGTATTACGTTAGGTAAAGTCAGATAACGGAAAATGAAAGAAGTGAAGCAGGGATGAGAGCAGAGTGCGAGAGGAAATCTGTATTTAATAAGGTCATGAAATGACATTTGAGGGAAGACCTAAAGGAAGTGAGGGAGGGAGGTCTGTGGAGATCTGAGGGGGAGCCTTCCAGGAAAAGGGAACAGTCAGTGAAAAAGAGAAACAGAGACACGCCCCTCCTATGAGCCTGTACATCTCACCCTGTTCACAGAGGCCCTGCCACAATATGGTTTGTTTTCTTTGTTGTTGTTGTTGTTGTTTTTGGCCGCGCTGCCTGCAGGATCTCAGTTCCCGGACCAGGGATTGAACCGGGCCCTCGGCAGTGAAAGCGCGGCGTCCTGACCACTCGAATGGCTGGGAATTCCCTCGCAACGTGCTGCTGAATACTCATGGTAGCACCAAGGACATCCTGTGCTTTGCCTACATTGCAAATACAGAGGACACTGCAGGGACTCAGAGGAGTTAAGAGACTTCTCCAAGGTCACACAGCAAGTAAGTGGTGAGGGCAGGATATTAACTGAGTTCTGTCTGACACCAGAGAGTAACCACTACACTCAACGGCCCCAGTGTAGCGACATCTCCTGACTTGGAGGTAATGGACGTCTCGAACAGAAGGTGTGGAGTCCTTTTGACTATTACTCCCACCCCCTCTTTCCCTCATTCATAATTCCGGGGAGAGGGTGGACCAAAGTCTTCATTTGGGAATGTCCTTGAGCTCTGATACGTAACGTTTTTTAGAAATTTTTTTATTGGAGTATAATTGCTTTACAGCATTGTATTAGTTTCTGCCATACAATGAAGTGAATCAGCCATATGTATGCCTATATGCCCTCCGTCCTGGACCTCATTCCCACGCCCCCATCCCACCCTCTAGGTCGTCACAGAGCACTGAGCTGAGCTTCCTGTGCTTTAGAGCAGGTTCCCACTAGCTAGCTATTTTACGCATGGTAGTGTATATATGTCAGCCCTACCCTCCCACTTCGTCCCACCCTCCCCTGCCCCCACTCTGTCCACATGTCCATTCTCTAGGTCCACGTCTCTATTCCTGCCCTGCAGATAGGTTCACCTGTAACAGCAGGTGGACTTCCTTGGGGGTCCAGTGGGTAAGACTCTGTGCAGGGGGCCCGGGCTCCATCAGTGGTAGAGGAACTAGATCCTGCATGCATGCCGCAACTCAGACCCAGAGCAGCCAAAATAAATAAACATGTTTTTTAAAAATAAAAGCAACAGGGCTTCCCTGTTGGTGCAGTGGTTGAGAGTCTGCCTGCCGATGCAGGGGACACAGGTTCGTGCCCCGGTCCGGGAGGATCCCACATGCCGCGGAGCGGCTGGGCCCGTGAGCCATGGCCGCTGAGCCTGCGCGTCCGGAGCCTGTGCTCCGCAACGGGAGAGGCCACAACAGTGAGAGGCCCGCGTACAGCAAAAAAAAAAAATAATAATAATAATAAAAATAAAAGCAAAGCAGGGATGTGCCCAAGTCACCTACCAGTGTTCTTTCTGGTCAGTTTCTATTAATTGCATCGGCCTTACATCAGGGGAGGACGCATTGCAACAACTGTGAATCCTGAAAATTGACAAATTATCTCAAAATCCCTCAACATCATACTGTTTCTCTTAGAAAGGAAGTTCAGGGGAGTGGTTAGGAGCATGGGAGCTGGAGCTAAACTCTGGGGCTCAAACCTGGCTCTGACCCTCTCTAGCTGTGTGACCTTGGCAAACAGGCTTTGCAGTTGGCCACGAAGATTGCCCATCCACAGATGCAGACAGATTTTAAAAGTGCAATTGTTCTGCATTTACGGGTGTGATTATTTAATGGAGACCAATTATTAAGGCCATTCTGTGGCTTCAGCTGGAAGCTTCAGAAACATTATTTCAATGTATAGTACTCACTGCAAGGGAAGTGTAACAATGCCATGGCATAAATGAGTAAACTGAGGCTCAGAGAGAAGTAATTTGCCCAGACACGCAACACTTAAGGGGCAGGGGCAGAACTGAAACTCAGGTCACCTGATTTCCCTGTCTCAGCATTTTGTGCTGAACAGCCCCCCTCAAAATGATCACGGAATAAACAACCCAAAGAAATGCAAAAATAGTTAATAATTCGCTATAAATTAACAACAGAACACAGAACGGCAAATACACACAGGAACTTCATAAACACAAAACACACCTAAGTAATGGAATTCAAAAAACTACTTATCCAGAGGACTTTTGGCCCTTTCACTATCCAGTCCCTCAGGGAAAGAGACTTCCCCAGCGGGGACGTCCAAGAGTCACATATTCATGGAATCGCAAAGCGGGCACTGAAGGTTCAAAGCAGGGCTGGGACCTGTCATGAGACAGGACTGTTCCTATAACCACAGAAGTAGAAACTGGTCCATGGTACGTGGTGGTCAGCGACCAAGGCGGACACGGACTCCAGTCTTTTCCTGCCAGCCCGGACCCTGGAAGATCTTAGGGCAACGCATCCCGCGGAAATATCGCTGCTTCCGGGGGAACTCGTTGTGGTCTTTGGGAAAAGGGCGCCTCTGGCACCAGCGCCGGCGGGTCCAGGCTGAGAGACCCGCCTGGTCCGATGGGGCCACGGAGGAGGGCGGCGTCCGCAGCCAGGCGCCCCCAGACTTTCGGGTCCCAGGCGGAGCCGCGGCGGGATCACAGACAAGGACCCGAGTGCGCCACCAGCCGCAGGTCCCACGCGAGCAGGCGCAGGAGGTTGAAGATGACGGTGGCTTCGTGGCACCGAGGCGAGTCCTGCAGCCCGGGAAGGAGGCGGAGTGGGGCTGACTCAGGGATCTCCTTCCCCGAGAGACCCCTCTCCAGACCCTCACGGCTCCAAGCCGGGCTCCCGTCTAGCCGCTTTCCCGCCTGCTCCACTCACAGCTGTGCGAGTTTGGGGACGCCTCCTGGGCCTCCGCAGGGACTTCCTCCGGGAGCCTGGCCTGACCAGCTCGAGCTGGAGGGAGAACAGGAGGTTAATGAAGGCGGCGGGGAACCAAGCCCCCCCCCCCCGCAGACCAAAGCCCGGATCTGGGGACACCGAGAGGACGTGAATCGTGTCTGTGCCCGTTTCTGGCCTCATGGGACAGATTCGCAGTCGGGGGGCCTGGCCTCGAGACCAGGCGCGCAGAGCGAGCCGGGAAGTGTGCGGGGCCAGGGCGCGGCGCACTCACGCAGGCCGCCACGTCCCGCCCCGCGGCCGCCAGCAGCTCCAGGGTCGGGCCGACGCCGGGGAACAGCTCGGGGCTCGGCAGGCTGCTCAGCACATCTTGGGCGTCGGCGAGGCCGCGGGCCACCTGGCGGAGCAGCGCACGGGACTGCGGGCACCCGGCGGGAGTTAGACGGGGCCGCGCGCCAGCCCGCGCTCCCCCACCCCACCCCCACCCCGCCCGCCGCCCTCGGGCCTCACGGAAAAGCGCGGAGGGTCCCTCCTCCGGCGGAACGAGCAGTTGCGCGGCCTCCAGCTCAGCGTCTCTTCTTCCTGCGGGGCAAGGGCTGGGGTGACGCGGAGTCTCCTGGCAAGGGCCCCTGAAGCGCTGGGACGTCGG
This sequence comes from Lagenorhynchus albirostris, assembly GCF_949774975.1. Classification (NCBI taxonomy): domain Eukaryota; kingdom Metazoa; phylum Chordata; class Mammalia; order Artiodactyla; family Delphinidae; genus Lagenorhynchus; species Lagenorhynchus albirostris. The sequence goes on from NC_083113.1 coordinate 14,187,499, forward strand.
AGATTCCTGGACGTGGCTGGGGACTGGCCGGGACGGTTGTGCTTATCGTGTCCCGAACCAGGCAGCGCGCCGATGGCTGAGTGGGGCTGAAAGGCACCCGCGCTCCCCGTGCGGAGTCTGTGCCCCGATGTGGAGCCGAGTCCGCCTGGAGGGGGCGCCCCTCTGTGACCCGCACCAAGGCCGTGCATGAGCTGACCACCCGGGCCTCCGGGAAGAGGTCGTGGTCACAATTCTGGACCCTGAAATCTGAGATGTGCCTGCTGGACGCTAGGACGCGAGGGCCCCTCGGGACAAAGTCTGGTGTCTCCGAGCCCGGTGGGCCCGCGGTCCAGGGGGCGGGGGCGTCTGAGCATCACTCACGTAGCGGTCCCTCAGTGCCTTGATGGCCAGCAGCGCCCGGGGGTCCAGGGAGCGGTAGTGTGAGAGGAAGCGGCGCGGAGGCTCCACCACTTCGGGGTCCGCTGCCACGCCCACCGTCACCAAGACCCACAGCCCCACGGCCACCGCGGCTGCGCCACTCGGCCCCATCTCTGCTCCTGCAGGACGCGACGGACGTCAGCGAGCTCAAGGGGAAGGCCCCGAGTCCAAGCCCCTGCCTGTGGTTAGACTTGCAGAGGGACTGACGCTCAGAGCGTGGGCTGTGGACACACGCAGGGGAAGAGACAGGATGGTCCCCTCCTACCCTCAGCCTCTCTCCTCTCCCTCCTCAGCTACAATGTGTCTCTGGAGCCTGGTGCTGCAGCAGGGCCTGCCTTCCACTGTCCTCTGGGTGGTGTCCAGAGTGGTGTCCACCTGGGACAGCGGTGCCTGCACCCTCCGTGGTGGCTTTTAAGTGCCCAGCTGAGAATGGTGAGCAAGCGGGCTTCCCCGTGCAGGGTAAGCTTTCCCAACGTCATTGCTGGCCATTGACTAGCCCAGAGGGTTGCAGGCAGGGGTTTGAGGACTTTACCCACCTGTGGGCCAGTGCCAGCGATGACTCTGCTCAACCCTCTCTCCTGAGCCAATTGCTACGTTTGTTTTCTGCACGTTTTGTCTTTTCTGTGTGTCGGTCTTTCTTTTGCACTCTAGGAATGAACTCAAAACACACCTTTTCCTTTGGCTGGAAGCTGCAAGCTTGGCAGAGGTACCCATACAAGTGCCTGCTGTCAGGAGTTCATACTCGGGTTTCTTTCTTTCTTTTTAAAGATTTTTTTTTCATATGGACCATTTTCTAAAAAGTCTTTATTGAATTTGTTACAATATTGCTTCTGTTTTAAGTTTTGGTTTTTAGGGCCAGGAGGCATGTCAGATCTTCGCTCCCCAACCAGGGACTGGACCCACGCCCTCTGCATTGGAAGGTGAAGTCCTAACCACTGGACTGCCAGGGAAGTCCCCATACTAGGGTTTCTAATGGTTGCTCTTCAATCTCTCTCTTGTCATTATATCCTTCCTCTCCCTGTCTTTTTTTCCCTCTTTCTCTGCACAAATATCCTTCCCTTCTGTTTTCTCAGCTTCTTTCCTCATCTGGGACTTAGACAAACTCTCTCTGGCTTCCTTAGTCTGTTATTAAATGACATGTATTCCTTTACCAATTATAAAACCATTCTTCATTTGCTGTTGAAAATTGGAATTGCAAACATGTTTTTCTCAACCACTGTTAATAATAATTATAGTTGGTACATACTGAGTGCTTCCTGTATGCTTAGCTTCCACTTTAAGCTCTTCTCATGTATTTACTGCTTTATTCTCCCCAGCAAGTCTGTGAGGTAGGTCCTCTCACTGGCTGACATTTTATAAGATGAGGAAACTGAGGTACCGAGGCCGTGCGTCTGTCCAAGCTCACACAGCTTGTAGATGTGATCCCAGGCTGTCTGGGTTATTACTGGTGATGCTCTGCCACTTCTCACCTATATAGACAGATCTATTCATGTGCAGAATAGTTAAGGTATGTTTTGGGCAAGTAAAGCAAAGTTTCCCACATGAGACCACCTTTAATTAATTATAAAGTTTATTAATAAATATTGATAATTACAGGCAAGTAATGGCTGTTTTTCCCATGTATGTCTTCCTCAGCATTAATATGAAAAAAATTATTTTGTCTTTCAGTGTATACTTTCCTTATTCAAAGGCATAGAGGTTTTAAAAAACATCAAAGTGGTTGAAGCAGAAGTACTCTGAAAAAAACATGAGGGAAATCCTACTGAGACACTAGACGAGATCAGCCAATGTGTCCATGTGCAAACTTTCCAGTCTTCCATTACCTCTCCCCAACTCATCCCAGCATCCCCCCATTTCAGCTGGAGATCCAAATGGTTTGGGGAAGGTGACTTGACCCCCCGTCTCTGGGTTGGCATATGTGACTTGGCTGCAGCCATTGACCTCAGTTAGCCTCCTTGGCCACAGTGATTGCATTTGGGGGTGGGCATATGACCTAAGCCAATCTAATCAGAATGAATCTCAGTGCTGGACATCTCATCCCCAGATAGCTGTGTGTATCGAGTTTGTTCCTTTTTATTGCTAAATGGTATTCCATGGTATGAATGTACTACAGTTTTGGGTTTTTTTAAACAGTTACCTGTTAAAGAACATCTGGGTTGTTTTTTGGCTGTTATAAATAAAGCTGCTATAAACAATCATGTGCAAGATTTTGTATGAATGTAAGTCTTCATTTCTCTGGGAAAATGCCCAGGAATGCAATTGCTAGGTCATATAGTAGTTGCATGTTTAGCTTTTGTAAAAAAACTACCAATCCTATTTTCCAGAGGGGCTGTACCATTTTGCATTTACACCAGCAATAAGCGATCAATTTCTCCATATCCTTGTTAGCATTTGACTTTATTTATTTATTTATTTGTTTTTAGGCATTCGGATGGCTGTATAATGATATCTCATGGTGGTTTTAATGTGCATCTCTTTGTCGGCTAACAATGTTGAACATCTTTTCATGTACCTATTTCCCATCTTTCACTCTTCAGTGAAGTGTCTCTTCATGTCTTTTGCCCCTTCCCAAACGGACTGTTTAAATTTTCTACTGTTGATTTTTGAGAGTTCTTTATCTATTCTAGATACTAGTCCTTCATCAGATAGGTGGTTCGCAAGTACTCTCTCCCAGTCTTTAGCCCGTTCTTCTATCTTCTTAACATGGTCTTTTACGTAGCAAAAGTTCTGGATCAAATTCAGTTGATCAATTTTCCCTTTATGGATTAAGCCCTTGCTGTCAAGTCTAAGAACCCTTTGCCTTGCTCTAGATCCTCAAGATGTTCTTCATCACTTTTTCAAAACGTTTTATAGCTTTATATTTTACATTTAAGTCCATGATCCATATTGAGTTAATTTCTATTTTAGTGTGAAGTTTAGGTCAAGGTTCATTTTTTGGCCTATGGAGGTCCAATTACTCCGGCACTATTTTTTGAAAAGGCTGGTTTTCTCCACTGAATTGCTTTAGTATGTATGAGTATTTCTACATGCAAGGAGTGTCACACCGTGTATATTATTCAGCGATTTACTTTTTTCACTGTGTGATATGTCTTGAAGATTTTTCCGTGTCGGTGCCTATAGATCTGCTTCATTTTATTTAACTACTGCAGGTCTAGCTTAACCTGGAGTTCCTGGACAATAGGATTCTGGGGAGGGTGAACCTGCATGGGAAAAAGCTGCATCTCCATCTTCACTGACCTCAAACTGAAATTGAGCATGTCTTTCCATTATGAATGTAAGCAACAAACCACAATAATATTAGCAGAACCTGTGACTTTGTCACTAAAAGAAGCCACAGATATTTCCTAACACATTACAGATGTGGCACATATCTTTTTTTTATTATTTTTTTAAATTTTTGGCTGCTTTAGGTCTTTGTTGCTGCGCGTGGGCTTTCTCTAGTTGCGGCGAGTGGGGTCTACTCTTCTTTGTGGTTCGCGGGCTTCTCACTGGGTGGCTTCTCTTGTTGCAGAGCACGGGCTTTAGGCACGTGGGCTTCAGTAGTTGTGGCACTTGGCCTCAGTAGTTGTGGCTCGCGGGCTTAGTAGCTCCACGGCATGGGGGATCTTCCCGGACCAGGGCTCGAACCCGTGTCCCCTGCACTGGCAGGTGGATTCTTAACTACTGCGCCACCAGGGAAGTCCTGTGGCACATATCTTGAAAAATCATTTACTCCCATTACTCCCTCAACAGTATAGTAGTTATTAAACCTACTGCTATGTCTTGTATTTAGTTCATTAATAAAGAGACATATGTATTACTTATCACAAAGTTACTTTAATGTTGTGGTAACTGTGTTTCAAAATAATCGGTTTTCTTAATAGTCCTGTGTATTTAAAAACACGTTTCTGAACAAATAAGCGATTATAGCAAGGTTGCAGGATACAAGATTAATATGAAAAACTATATGGCTTTCTTCTATAACAGCAGTGAACAGCTTGTAGTTGAAATTTAAAATTCCATTTACATCAGCACCCCCAAAAATGAAATACTTAAGTACAAATACAACAAAATATAAATAAAATCTGTGTGAGGAAAACTATAAAACTTCGATGAAAGAAATAAAAGTACATCTAAAAATGGAAATATTCTATGAATATGGATAGGAAGACTCAATATTGTCAAGATGTTGGTTCTTCCCAACTTAATCTATAGATTCAATGCAATCCAATCAAAATCCCAGCAAGTTAATTTGTGGATATTGACAAAGTGAAAGTTTATATAGAGATTCAAAAGACCCAGAATAACTTTCACAGTATTAAAAGAGAAGAACAAAGTTGGAGGACTGACACTCTCTCACATCAAGACTTACTATAAAGCTATAGTCATCAAGACAGTGTGATATTAGTAGAAGGACAGACAAATCAATGGAACAGAATAGAGAGCCCAGGAATAGACCCACACAAATATAGTCAACTGATCTTTGAGAAAAGAGCAAATGCAATTCAATGAAGAAAGGATAGACTTCCAACAAATGGTATTGAAACAACTGGACATTCGCATGCGAATAAATAAAAAAATAAACAAACCAAGCTAGACGCAGACCTTGAACATTTCACAAAAATTAACTTAAAATGTATCATAGACCTAAATGTCAAGTGCAGAATTATAAAACTCCTAGAATATAGTATAGGAGAAAATCTAGGGAACCATGGTGATGATTTTTTATATACACTGAAAGCACGATCCATGGAAGAAAAAAAATTGATGAATTGGAAACATTTTATACTCAGCCCTATGAAAGACACTATTAAAAGAGTGAAAAAGGGCTTCCCTGGTGGCGCAGTCGTTGGGAGTCCACCTGCTGATGCAGGGGACGCGAGTTTGTGCCCCGGTCCGGGAGGATCCCACGTGCCGCGGAGCGGCTGGTCCTGTGGGCCATGGCCGCTGGGCCTGCGCATCCGCGGCGGGAGAGGCCACAACAGTGAGAGGCCCGTGCAAAAAAAAAAAAAAAAGAATGAAAAAATGACTCCCTTTCTCTCCCGCAGTCTTGAGATCCATGATTTTAACAAAAGACTGGAAAGAATATCAATGCCCACCAATAGGGGATTGGTTATTCAATAATCCTGTTACAATGCAAGCCTTACCAGTGGTATATGCAGGATGTCTCCCATTTGCCCCTCCAAGTTCACTCTTCCCACTTCTCCACCCTCCTCTGGGCCCCAGGAAGCTGGCCTTTGGTTTCTGTTGGGTGCAGCCAATGGGGAGCCTAGCAGTAGGGCCAGAGAGTGGGGAAGGAGAGTAAAGTCAGAGTATTTATTCCCCAGGTTTCCTCCCTGCAGGGGCATCATGACTTCTCTGTCCCTCCCCCTGTGTACATGACTCCCTCCTTCCCAGGTGAGGTAACCACTCCCTCCCTTCTCCCATTCCTTCAGGCCTAGGGATGACAGACCCTCATCCGGGTGGGCCCCAAGGCCTTGCATTCCTCCTCCTCTGTTCTCTTCACCATCCAATCCCTTTGTAAACACCCTTGATATTAAACCACCACAGATTATCCTACATTGATTAGGCCATCTGCTTCCTGCAGGGGACCTCACTGATACAGTACAATTAAAGATGTGGGCGAATGCAAATGAGAGGTAATGGTAAGACACACAGAGCAGGCTACCAAACTCTATACAGACTCGTTCCAATTTAGAAGTTGCTCAAAGAAAGAGAAAAAAGAAAAAAGAGGAGAACTAGCAACTAACTGCTAAAAAGATTACATCCAGGAAGTGGGATTAAAGACTTTCTTTAACTCTCCAAGTTGTATTTTTTTTTAATATTTATTTATTTATTTTGTTGCACCGGGTCTTAGTTGCAGCAGGCAGGCTCCTTAGTTGCTCCTTAGTTGCGGCATGCATGTGGGAATCTAGTTCCCTGACCAGGGATCGAACCCAGGCCCCTGCATTGGGAGCGTAGAGTCTCAGCCACTGCGCCACCAGGGAAGTCCCAATGGTATTTTTTTACTGACTGAATCTTTATAACAAATGTGTTACTTCGATAATCAGAAAACATATGTACAAATAAATATATGTAACATTTCTACTCATTGGAAAAATTGTTCCAGATCTGGGGTGATGAAAGACAGGTGGGTGGTGAAATTATAGGTGGGTTTTTAGCTTTATCCAATGACCTTGCCTTGCTAATTTTATCAGGAAAAGTAGTAGATTTTATTTTTAAAGCAAAACAAAGAGACTGAGACACATGGAGACAGAGAGACACTGGCCTGAATGTTTGCTAGAAAAAGGAATGATAGACAGATGGAGTTATCGACAGAGACAAAAACAGGACCAGAGAGACAGAGACAAAAGAGGAGGCAAACAGAGAGGGAAGAAAGAGAAACAGAATGAAATGGGGACAGAAATGGAGAGAGAGAAGGAGGCACTGAATCAGATATTTAGGGGTAGTTGTGGCTTGGAGATCAGGCTTTGGAGCTGGATTGAGTGTTGGTTCAAATTCTGCCTCTGCCAATCACTGACTGTGTGTCTTGGAAAAGTTCCTTCACTTTACTGTGCCTCGGTCATCCCATCTATACATCGGAGGTGGAACAATTCTTGCAGTGTCATTTTTTGAGCATTAAATGAGACATGTACATATCAGTTACTTAGAACAGGGCCCAGTAAGACCAAGCACTGTATAAGGGCTGGTTGTTATTATAGAACAGAGATAAGGACACCCAGGGTGATGAAAAGAAAGTGAGAGGATGCAGAAAGGGACAGAGACCAGAACTGGTGGCAGAGAGCTGGGGCAGAGTCATCGCTGGCACTGGCCCACAGGTGGGTAAAGTCCTCAAACCCCTGCCTGCAACCCTCTGGGCTAGTCAATGGCCAGCAATGACGTTGGGAAAGCTTACCCTGCACGGGGAAGCCCGCTTGCTCACCATTCTCAGCTGGGCACTTAAAAGCCACCACGGAGGGTGCAGGCACCGCTGTCCCAGGTGGACACCACTCTGGACACCACCCAGAGGACAGTGGAAGGCAGGCCCTGCTGCAGCACCAGGCTCCAGAGACACATTGTAGCTGAGGAGGGAGAGGAGAGAGGCTGAGGGTAGGAGGGGGCCATCCTGTCTCTTCCCCTGCGTGTGTCCACAGCCCACGCTCTGAGCGTCAGTCCCTCTGCAAGTCTAACCACAGGCAGGGGCTTGGACTCGGGGCCTTCCCCTTGAGCTCGCTGACGTCCGTCGCGTCCTGCAGGAGCAGAGATGGGGCCGAGTGGCGCAGCCGCGGTGGCCGTGGGGCTGTGGGTCTTGGTGACGGTGGGCGTGGCAGCGGACCCCGAAGTGGTGGAGCCTCCGCGCCGCTTCCTCTCACACTACCGCTCCCTGGACCCCCGGGCGCTGCTGGCCATCAAGGCACTGAGGGACCGCTACGTGAGTGATGCTCAGACGCCCCCGCCCCCTGGACCGCGGGCCCACCGGGCTCGGAGACACCAGACTTTGTCCCGAGGGGCCCTCGCGTCCTAGCGTCCAGCAGGCACATCTCAGATTTCAGGGTCCAGAATTGTGACCACGACCTCTTCCCGGAGGCCCGGGTGGTCAGCTCATGCACGGCCTTGGTGCGGGTCACAGAGGGGCGCCCCCTCCAGGCGGACTCGGCTCCACATCGGGGCACAGGCTCCGCACGGGGAGCGCGGGTGCCTTTCAGCCCCACTCAGCCATCGGCGCGCTGCCTGGTTCGGGACACGATAAGCACAACCGTCCCGGCCAGTCCCCAGCCACGTCCAGGAATCTCCGACGTCCCAGCGCTTCAGGGGCCCTTGCCAGGAGACTCCGCGTCACCCCAGCCCTTGCCCCGCAGGAAGAAGAGACGCTGAGCTGGAGGCCGCGCAACTGCTCGTTCCGCCGGAGGAGGGACCCTCCGCGCTTTTCCGTGAGGCCCGAGGGCGGCGGGCGGGGTGGGGGTGGGGTGGGGGAGCGCGGGCTGGCGCGCGGCCCCGTCTAACTCCCGCCGGGTGCCCGCAGTCCCGTGCGCTGCTCCGCCAGGTGGCCCGCGGCCTCGCCGACGCCCAAGACGTGCTGAGCAGCCTGCCGAGCCCCGAGCTGTTCCCCGGCGTCGGCCCGACCCTGGAGCTGCTGGCGGCCGCGGGGCGGGACGTGGCGGCCTGCGTGAGTGCGCCGCGCCCTGGCCCCGCACACTTCCCGGCTCGCTCTGCGCGCCTGGTCTCGAGGCCAGGCCCCCCGACTGCGAATCTGTCCCATGAGGCCAGAAACGGGCACAGACACGATTCACGTCCTCTCGGTGTCCCCAGATCCGGGCTTTGGTCTGCGGGGGGGGGGGGGGACTTGGTTCCCCGCCGCCTTCATTAACCTCCTGTTCTCCCTCCAGCTCGAGCTGGTCAGGCCAGGCTCCCGGAGGAAGTCCCTGCGGAGGCCCAGGAGGCGTCCCCAAACTCGCACAGCTGTGAGTGGAGCAGGCGGGAAAGCGGCTAGACGGGAGCCCGGCTTGGAGCCGTGAGGGTCTGGAGAGGGGTCTCTCGGGGAAGGAGATCCCTGAGTCAGCCCCACTCCGCCTCCTTCCCGGGCTGCAGGACTCGCCTCGGTGCCACGAAGCCACCGTCATCTTCAACCTCCTGCGCCTGCTCGCGTGGGACCTGCGGCTGGTGGCGCACTCGGGTCCTTGTCTGTGATCCCGCCGCGGCTCCGCCTGGGACCCGAAAGTCTGGGGGCGCCTGGCTGCGGACGCCGCCCTCCTCCGTGGCCCCATCGGACCAGGCGGGTCTCTCAGCCTGGACCCGCCGGCGCTGGTGCCAGAGGCGCCCTTTTCCCAGAGACCACAACGAGTTCCCCCGGAAGCAGCGATATTTCCGGGGGATGCGTTGCCCTAAGATCTTCCAGGGTCCGGGCTGGCAGGAAAAGACTGGAGTCCGTGTCCGCCTTGGTCGCTGACCACCACGTACCATGGACCAGTTTCTACTTCTGTGGTTATAGGAACAGTCCTGTCTCATGACAGGTCCCAGCCCTGCTTTGAACCTTCAGTGCCCGCTTTGCGATTCCATGAATATGTGACTCTTGGACGTCCCCGCTGGGGAAGTCTCTTTCCCTGAGGGACTGGATAGTGAAAGGGCCAAAAGTCCTCTGGATAAGTAGTTTTTTGAATTCCATTACTTAGGTGTGTTTTGTGTTTATGAAGTTCCTGTGTGTATTTGCCGTTCTGTGTTCTGTTGTTAATTTATAGCGAATTATTAACTATTTTTGCATTTCTTTGGGTTGTTTATTCCGTGATCATTTTGAGGGGGGCTGTTCAGCACAAAATGCTGAGACAGGGAAATCAGGTGACCTGAGTTTCAGTTCTGCCCCTGCCCCTTAAGTGTTGCGTGTCTGGGCAAATTACTTCTCTCTGAGCCTCAGTTTACTCATTTATGCCATGGCATTGTTACACTTCCCTTGCAGTGAGTACTATACATTGAAATAATGTTTCTGAAGCTTCCAGCTGAAGCCACAGAATGGCCTTAATAATTGGTCTCCATTAAATAATCACACCCGTAAATGCAGAACAATTGCACTTTTAAAATCTGTCTGCATCTGTGGATGGGCAATCTTCGTGGCCAACTGCAAAGCCTGTTTGCCAAGGTCACACAGCTAGAGAGGGTCAGAGCCAGGTTTGAGCCCCAGAGTTTAGCTCCAGCTCCCATGCTCCTAACCACTCCCCTGAACTTCCTTTCTAAGAGAAACAGTATGATGTTGAGGGATTTTGAGATAATTTGTCAATTTTCAGGATTCACAGTTGTTGCAATGCGTCCTCCCCTGATGTAAGGCCGATGCAATTAATAGAAACTGACCAGAAAGAACACTGGTAGGTGACTTGGGCACATCCCTGCTTTGCTTTTATTTTTATTATTATTATTATTTTTTTTTTTTGCTGTACGCGGGCCTCTCACTGTTGTGGCCTCTCCCGTTGCGGAGCACAGGCTCCGGACGCGCAGGCTCAGCGGCCATGGCTCACGGGCCCAGCCGCTCCGCGGCATGTGGGATCCTCCCGGACCGGGGCACGAACCTGTGTCCCCTGCATCGGCAGGCAGACTCTCAACCACTGCACCAACAGGGAAGCCCTGTTGCTTTTATTTTTAAAAAACATGTTTATTTATTTTGGCTGCTCTGGGTCTGAGTTGCGGCATGCATGCAGGATCTAGTTCCTCTACCACTGATGGAGCCCGGGCCCCCTGCACAGAGTCTTACCCACTGGACCCCCAGGGAAGTCCACCTGCTGTTACAGGTGAACCTATCTGCAGGGCAGGAATAGAGACGTGGACCTAGAGAATGGACATGTGGACAGAGTGGGGGCAGGGGAGGGTGGGACGAAGTGGGAGGGTAGGGCTGACATATATACACTACCATGCGTAAAATAGCTAGCTAGTGGGAACCTGCTCTAAAGCACAGGAAGCTCAGCTCAGTGCTCTGTGACGACCTAGAGGGTGGGATGGGGGCGTGGGAATGAGGTCCAGGACGGAGGGCATATAGGCATACATATGGCTGATTCACTTCATTGTATGGCAGAAACTAATACAATGCTGTAAAGCAATTATACTCCAATAAAAAAATTTCTAAAAAACGTTACGTATCAGAGCTCAAGGACATTCCCAAATGAAGACTTTGGTCCACCCTCTCCCCGGAATTATGAATGAGGGAAAGAGGGGGTGGGAGTAATAGTCAAAAGGACTCCACACCTTCTGTTCGAGACGTCCATTACCTCCAAGTCAGGAGATGTCGCTACACTGGGGCCGTTGAGTGTAGTGGTTACTCTCTGGTGTCAGACAGAACTCAGTTAATATCCTGCCCTCACCACTTACTTGCTGTGTGACCTTGGAGAAGTCTCTTAACTCCTCTGAGTCCCTGCAGTGTCCTCTGTATTTGCAATGTAGGCAAAGCACAGGATGTCCTTGGTGCTACCATGAGTATTCAGCAGCACGTTGCGAGGGAATTCCCAGCCATTCGAGTGGTCAGGACGCCGCGCTTTCACTGCCGAGGGCCCGGTTCAATCCCTGGTCCGGGAACTGAGATCCTGCAGGCAGCGCGGCCAAAAACAACAACAACAACAACAAAGAAAACAAACCATATTGTGGCAGGGCCTCTGTGAACAGGGTGAGATGTACAGGCTCATAGGAGGGGCGTGTCTCTGTTTCTCTTTTTCACTGACTGTTCCCTTTTCCTGGAAGGCTCCCCCTCAGATCTCCACAGACCTCCCTCCCTCACTTCCTTTAGGTCTTCCCTCAAATGTCATTTCATGACCTTATTAAATACAGATTTCCTCTCGCACTCTGCTCTCATCCCTGCTTCACTTCTTTCATTTTCCGTTATCTGACTTTACCTAACGTAATACGTACCACATGCCTAATCCCCGTGTCCCAGACAGGTGCTACCTCGTACCTCTCTCCAGTAAAAAGCCCCATGAAGGATTGTCTTTTCTTTTTTCAATGCTTTCTTCCTGGCACCTTGAGCAGGGTCTGACCCAAAGCGGGGGTGGGAGGGCAAATAGGTACTTGGTGAATGAATGAAGGCATTTTTCTCAACCCCACCTGATTTCCCTGAAGTACTGGTCACAGCTCAATTTCATAGCACATCCTCCTATTCCTGGGTCCTTGTGCGCCTGACAGAGGGCAGGTCGGTGCAGGCTCCCATGCTGTCTCTATCGGTATCAGGTGGGGAAGGGTGGGGAGCAGCTGGTGTCCTCTCTGAATTCGCGAGTGTTTTGCCTTTCTCACTCTCCCTCCCACCCGCAGCAGCATCCCTGGACCTTCTGCCTTCTCCTAGACAGCCTCCCTCTTGGAAGTTCCAGGCTCTTCATGGCAACACCTCCTACAGGTGCCTTTTCCCTCTACTCCCTGTACTGGGGACTCTGCCAAAAAGGAAGTCCCTCTGTCCCCTCCCCACCGCAGTCCTAGATCAGCCTGGGCACCGGCGCAGGAGACCCGCCGTGTGGGGCTGAAGCTGCCCCAGCCCTGATTTTGACTTCCTTACTCACTTTCTTGGAGGTGAAATGGGACATGAATCCATGTCAGTTTCTCTTTCCCTGAGCAGCTCACAGGGCTCACAGGCCCCGCCCCGCTCTGGGCTTTCCCAGCGCTCGCCTCCCCTGTTGCCAGTGTCAGCCTCTAGCTGTGTTTTCACTTTTCCTACATCAGCTGGGATTGCCCAGCTGCACAGGCTAAAAGCTGCGCCATGGAACTCAGGCAGGAATTACACCTGAGACGGAGCTGGAAGTTCAGAGACAAGGACAGAGCAGCGAGCTGAGATCCAGAGGAGGAGGCTGAAGTCAGAGACGCCGGACGAGACTGAGAGACCCCAGGCGGCAGCCTCAGAGCCGACACTTGATCCCCATCTGCTGCAGAGACCAGAGAGCAGGAATGAAGCTGGGTCAGCCCCTACATCATTGTCTGGGACCCTCCCCTCCCCAGAGCCTCCCCCCTCCCCCCCGCGACGCCCTCCCTCCCCTCACCTTCTGTCCTTCCTTAACACAGACATGGCCCCCGGCTGCAGGCTGCTGCTGGTGCTGATGACCGTGGCGCCGAGCAGGACAGGAGCGGTTCCTGTGCCCTCACCCCTCGGGGCCCTCCCAGGTGCAAGGGGCTGCCACATGGCCCAGTTCAAGTCTCTGTCCCCGCAAGAGCTGCAGGCCTTCAAGAGGGCCAAGGATGCCTTTGTGAGTCTCCCCCGACCCCTCCTGCAGTGGGCGACCCTCCACCCCTCCCTCTGTGCGCTCCCAGGCTACCTGGGCTGAAGGTGGGCCTGCCCTCCCCGCACTGGGCTGACCTCCACCCTCCCCGCGGTGGGCGATCTCCTGTCCTCCTGCGGTGGACCTGCCTCTGCGGTCCTTCTGGAAGTCAACCTCCCGTCCTCCTGTTGTTGGCCATCCTCCAGTCTCCCTGGGGTCTTCCCTCTGTCCCTCCCCCCATGGGCTGACCTTGCCCTTGCTCTCCAGGAAGAGTCGCTCTTGCAGAAGGACTGGAACTGCAGCTCCCGCCTCTTCCCCAGGACCCGGGACCTGAGGCAGCTGCAGGTGAGTTGGGAGAGTCAGGCCCGCCTGCCCTCACCTGCTCGCCCTGCTCCCGCTCTGCAGGTGGCCCCTCACCTCCTCCTTCCCTCACGTCCTTCTCTCCCTGCCCTCCCCTCCCGTCCCCTGACCCCTTCCCCTCAGCCAACCGCATCGGCTCTCACCTGACCCCGACTTTCACCTTCCACTGTCCCTTCCTCTGTCCCCCTCACCTGTGCCTCCTCGCCTGTTCTCTCTCACGTGCAACTCTCACCTGTCTTCTGTCTCCTCCTCAGGTGTGGGAGCGCCCCGTGGCCTTGGAGGCGGAGCTGGCCCTGACACTGAATGTCCTGGAGGCCACGGCTAACTCATCCCTGGATCACATCCTGGACCAGCCCCTTCACACGCTGCACCACATCCACTCCAAGCTCCAGGCCTGTGTGAGCGCTCGGGGCACCCGGGCCGCGTCTGGGCTCTGGCCACCTGTACGTGCCCCTCTGTCCCAGGCCCTGCCTCACACCCTCAACACCACCCTCCTCTGCCCGCAGGTCCCAGCTCGGCCCACAGCAGGCCCCAGGCCCCGGGGCCGCCTCCACCACTGGCTGCACCGGCTCCAGGAGGCCCCGAAGAAGGTGAGTGACCGGGGAGGGGAAACCGATGGCTGGGCTCAGCTGGGAGCCCAGACGTGGGAGCTACTGAGCCATCCCCCTCTGCCCCCAGGAGTCCCGGGACTGCCTCGAAGCCTCTGTCGTGTTCAACCTCTTCCGCCTCCTCACCCGGGACCTGAAATGTGTTGCCAGTGGAGACCAGTGTGTCTGACCCCAGAGACCCACCTGTCTCAGCATCTTATTTATTTTTTTTAAATTTAATTAATTAATTTATTTCTAGCTGCATTGGGTCTTTGTTGCTCTGCACGGGCTTTCTCCAGTTGCAGCAAGCACGGGGTAGTCTTCATTGCGGTTCATGGGCTTCTCATTGCGGTGGCTTCTCTTGTTGCAGATCGCTGGCTCTAGGCGTGTGGGCGTCAGTAGTTGTGGCACGTGGACTCAGTAGTTGTGGCTCACGGGCTCTAGAGCGCAGGCTCAGTAGTTGAGGCGCACGGGCTTAGTTGTTCCGCGGCATGTGGGATCTTCCCAGACCAGCACCCTAACCCGTGTCCCCTGCATTGGCAGGTGGATTCTTAAGCACTGTGCCACCAGGGAAGCCCTGTCTCAGCATCTTAGATATTATTTATGCACAAACTACCTCCACTGGATTATTGCTTCCAGATCCCTATTTGTTTTTGAAGCCCCTAAAAGATATTTATTCTTGTACTTTTTGTAAAATGTGTGAAAATAAACAATTTGTCTATGACATTGACCTTGTTTGTATGTGACTGTATAAGTGACCGCACAACTGAGTATGTGACTGTGGCCCTCTGAGTGTGCGTGTATTGCATTTGGAAGGAGAAGTGAGAGATGAAGAGACTATGAAAGAATAAATGAATGAGGAGTGAAAAAATCACTGAGGATGTTTTCAGCCACAACAATGGAAGATTTCATTGCATCACAAGCTATCATTACATTAAGTAATAAGATGTCTAGAGGAGGCTGTGTCTGGGTCAGATCAGTGGGACCATGGCTTTATCATGGACCTACGGTCTATAACTGTTAGTATTTCTAAGGATATGTGTTATAATTGTGTTTGCGTTACATTCACCCCAACCTCCTGTGGTTCTAAACCTGGGATGACTATTGTCAGGGTGGCGATGTGCTGGGAGAAACATCACAGAGAGAGTTGTCACCAAAAAGTCATTAAGTTCCACTGTGGGCATTGTTCTATGTAGACAGTGGTGTTGACTGCAAATAATTTTCTTGTCTGATCTGTATGTCTTTTATTTCCTTTTCTTGCCTTATTGCACTGGATAGAACTGTAGTACTATGTTGAATAAGAAGGGTGAAAGAGGCCATCTTTGCCTTCTTCCTGATCTTAGGGGGAAAACATTCAGTTTCACCATTAAGTGTAAATGTCAGCTGTAGGTTTTTTGTAGATGCTCTTTTTCAAGTTGAGGAAGTTCCTTTCCATTCCTATTTTTCTAAGAGTTTAAAAAAATCATGATGGGGACTTCCCTGGTGGTCCAGTGGTTAAAAATCTGCCTTCCAATGCAGGGGACATGGGTTCGATCCCTGGTCAGGGAACTAAGATCCCACATGCCACGGGGCAACTAAGCCCGTGTGCCACAACTATTGAGTCTGTGCACCACAACTAGAGAGCCTGTGTGCTGCAACTACTGAGATTGTGCACTCTGGAGCCCGTGCGCCGCAACTAGAGAAGCCTGTGTGCTCTGGAGTCCACGTGCCACAACTAGAGAGAAGCCTGTGCACTGCAACGAAGAGCCCGTGTGCTGCAATGAAAGATCCTGCATGCCACAACTAAGACCTGACACAGCCCAATTAAAAAAAAAAGATCATGAATGGATGTTGAAATCCGGCAAATGTTTTTTCTTCATTGATTGATATGATCATGTGATTTTCTTTAGCCTGTCTTGGTGGATTGTATTGATTGGTTTTCAAAGACTGTCATTGATAAAAAGCTGCAAAGAGTCCTTGTATTCAGTATCCATGGAAGGGGGGCAAGAAGATGAATAATCTGGGGCTGCAATCTGGGGAAACATGCTCTTCTGCCTACTCCTGTCTCTATGACATTACTATTTCTTACCTCTGTAAGAGTACATGGTGTACCATGCACTGGCTCTTAGAACTTCTGCTCAGAAATGATACACACCACTTCCATCCCCATTTCATTGGCCCAAACAAGTGACATAGCCAAGCCTGAGGTCAATAAGGCAGAGATTAATAATTTTCCCCAAGAAATGGATTCCTCACTTTGGAAAGGAAGAAGGTATTTGGAATGATAAGGCAGTATAACACATCCTAAGTTCTTATCTCCAACTCTGACTTTATTGTTTATTTATTTTTTGGCTGCATAGGGTCTCAGTTGTGGCACGTGAGATCTTTCGTTGCGGCATGCGGGCTTCTCTCTAGTTGCAGCATGTGGGCTTCTCTCTAGTTGTGGTGCACGGGCTCTAGAGCACGTGGGCTCAGTAGTCACAGCACGCGGGCTTAGTTGCCCCTCGGCATGTGGGATCTTAGTTCCCCGACTAGGGATCGAACTGGCATCCCCTGCATTGCAGGACGGATTCTCAACCACTGGACCACCAGGGAAGTCCCTCCAACTCTGACTTTAAAGACAAAGACAAATTAGCTTTATTATTGTGTGTAGAAACCAGCTCAAGTTCAGATCCAAACTGGACCAGCTGATAAGCCAGTAGCAATGAAGACTCTCATCCTAAAAGTTCCCATGCCATTTTCCGACTAATGATCCGTAGAAAGGGATTTGCTGGTGGAAACCCCCATTAAGAAGAGCTAGTCCACAGTGCTGAGAAGGCAGGCCCGCTGTCCACTCTCCATGGTTCTGAACACCACTCTTGGCTACAGGAGGGTAGTTTCTTTCATCCCTGGGACCTTGGTGGATGCCTGTTAACTTCTTCAGCACTTACAGATTTTTAAAATGAAATATTGTCACATCACATAATGGTTATGGGATTTTTTTCTTAAATAACAGAAAACTTCAACTCAACTTGCTTAAACAATCAGGAATTTGTAATCTCATATACCAAGAAGCCTGAGGGGAAGAAAGATAAGGAGTTGGCTAATTCAGGAAATCACACTAATGTTATTGATCATTCAGATCCTTTCCATCTTTCAGCCTTGCTGTCCTCAGCATTTCAGTCTCATCCTCAAGTTTGATCATCTCAGGTCACACGGTGGCTACCGCAGTTATGGATATTAAATCCTTTGAGCAATGTCCAGAGGAAGAAAAGGGACAGCATTTCCATGTATCTTTCTTATCACTGAGGAAAACTTTTCCTAGGAGCCCCTAGCAGACTTTCCTTCAATCCCACATTAACATCCTATTAAAAATTGCAAACCCGGGCTTCCCTGGTGGTGCAGTGGTTGAGAGTCCGCCTGCCGATGCAGGGGACGCAGGTTCGCGCCCCGGTCCGGGAGGATCCCACGTGCCGCGGAGCGGCTGGGCCCGTGAGCCATGGCCACTGAGCCTGCGCGTCTGGAGCCTGTGCTCCGCAACGGGAGAGGCCACAACAGTGAGAGGCCCGCATACTTCCAAAAAAAAAAAAAAATTGCAAACCCGCTAGTGCTCCTGATATCCTAGTGCTCTACTTCCCCCCGCCATAGCACATATCTACTTCTAACACACCATAAATGTGCTTACTTTTAAAAAAAAATGTATTTATTTGGTTGAGCCAGGTCTTAGTCGTGGCACACGGGGCCTTTGTTGCTGCGTGCGGGATTTAGTTACTTCCCTGACCAGGGATCGACCCCAGGTCCCCTGTATTGGGAGTGTGGAGTCTTAAGCACTGGACCAGCAGGGAAGTCCCAAGAATGTACGTACTTATTGGGACTTCCCTGGCGGTCCAGTGGTTAAGACTTCGCGCTTGCACTGCAGGGCGTGCGGGTTCGATCCTTTGTCTGGGAACTAAGATCCCACAAGCGGCTCCGCCAAAAAAAAAAAAAAAAAAGAAATGTGGTTACTTATTATGTTGTTGTTTATGACCTGTCGCTCTCTACTAGAATATAAGCTCCACCAGCTCAGAGGTTATTGTCTGTTTTGTTCACCTCTGTCCCCAGCACCCAAAACAGGCACAGAGTAGGTGCTCAGTCAATACTTATTGAAAGAATGGATGACTGTCACATTGTGTCACATGCCTCAGCCCGAATGATTTGCTGGAAAGGGACATGAGACAACTATAACTGGCTCAGACCAGAGATGGTCTGCTTTGTAGAGTGGGGTTGGGGCCCACTTCTCCTGAAAGCTCAGGTCACAGCAAAGACGGTAGATTTCTGATCAAAATGGGGGTTATTTCAGGCCTCCATAATCTATTACAAGCCTCCAATACTTATTTCATATTTTCTCCCCTCTCCTTAAAACTCCAACTCCTCTCCCCCATCCTCACTCTCACAGATGGCTTTGCTTCTTCCACTGAAAACACGGAAGCAATAGAAGAGACATCCCATATGCTCCCACTACCACATCCACATACCTACCAGCATCGGGGCCTGGATGCTCTGCTATCCTCCTTTCTAAACCCAGCTTCTCCATTTGGACCCTGGATCCTACCTGTTTCTTACTCATAATTCTCCCCTCACCGCTTATCCTGCATCATCAGTTTTCCCCTGTCTATTCCTATCATTTCTATTATTTATTCTATCTCGGGAACTCCCTGGTGGTCCAGTGGTTAGGACTCCACGCTTCCACTACCAGGGGCACAGGTTTGATCCCTGGTCAGGGAACTAAGATCCCACATGCCGCGATGTGGCCAAAATACATAAATACAATACATAAAAATAAAAACATAAAGAAATTCTATTTCAATCCCACACCCCCTCCAGTTACCACCCCATTTCTCTGCCTCCTTGTACTAGTCAGGCTTCTCCAGAAAAACAGAACCAACAGAACACAGATATATATATATATATATATATGTAGATATATATATATATATACATATATATTTATTACGAGCAGTTGGCCATGCATTATGGAGGCCAAGTCCCAAGATCTTCCGTTGGCAATCTGGAGACCCAGGAGAGGCGATGTGTAGTTCCAGTGTAATTCCAAAGCCCTGAGAACCAGGAGAGCCTATGGTGTAAGTTCTGGTCCAAAATCCAGGATGCTTGAGACCCAGGAAGGGCCAATGTCTCAGCTTGAATCTGAAAGCCAGAAAAGAACACCATCTCAACTCAAAGCAGTCAGGCAGGTGGCGTTCTCTCTTACTCAGCCTCTTCCTTCTATTCAGGTCTGTCGTTGATTAGATGAGGTCCACCCACAGTAGGGAAGGCAGTATATTTACTCAGTCTACCAGTTCAAATGTAATCTAATCCAGAAAAACCCTCGCAGACACACCCTGAACAACGTTTGACCAAATGTCTGGGCACCCAATGGCCCAATCAAGTTGACACATAAAGTTGACCATCACACTCCCTTTTCAGCAACGTTTGTCAAAAGAGTTGTCTATGTCATTGTCTCCTCTTCCCCTGTGCCTCCTTTGAGTAAGGCTTTTGCCCCAACCACTCCACATTCAGCTCTTGTTCAGACCACCAATGACCTCCATGTTGCCAAACCCAGCGGTTAAGTCTCAGTACAATTTTTCCTGATCTGTCAGCAGTAATTGACATGGGTGTTCATCCTCTGCTCCATGAAACACATTCTTCGCTGGCTCCCACTTTCCTGGTTTTCCTCCTTCCTCTCTGGTGGTTCCTTCTCATTCTCTTTTCTGATTCTGCTTCTCCCCGAATGTACCAGGGGCTCATCCTGGCCCTTATCTCTCAACTCTCTGTGATGCATGTATCTATTCTCATGGCTTAGAACCCAACCCCACCTCTACAGTCATGGCTCTTGTGGCAGATTGAATTCTTGGTGCAAATTTTCCCCCTCCCTGCATCTATACCCTTCCCATGGCCTCATTGAAGGCAGAGTTTAATTCCCTGCCCCTTGATTTTGGACCTAGCCATGTGACTTTTTTTTTTTTTTTTGCAGTACACGGACGTCTCACTGTTGTGGCCTCTCCCATTGCGGAGCACAGGCTCCGGACGCGCAGGCTCAGTGGTCATGGCTCACGGGCCCAGCCGCTCCGCGGCATGTGGAATCTTCCCGGACCAGGGCATGAACCCGTGTCCCCTGCATCGGCAGGCGGACTCTCAACAACTGCGCCACCAGGGAAGCCCGCCATGTGACATTTTTTTAGCCAATGGTATGTATGTGCAATGATATACAATAATGTCCTGTTCTCAGTCTAGTCCTCAAGAGGCCTCATGGGTTTCCTGTGTCCTCCTGGGATTTTGTCATGACAATGAGAAGAGCTCCCCTGGCTTGCTGCTTTCCTTCAGCCTGGCCTCAGACCTGAGCCAGCCAGACCCTCAGCTTGAATCAGAGCCACCCAGCTGAACCCGACCTGCATCACCCAGCCCCAGAGGTCAGCAGAGCCATCCCCAGCTCATCTGTGGATGGCTGAGCTAAGTAAGTGGTTACTGTGGTTTTGAAATTTTTGTGGTTGTTTGTCAGTCATAGCACACACTGACTGATACACCTCCCAAATTTAGCTCTTCAGACCTCACTCCTGAACTCCAGGCTTATACATCAAACTGACTACTGAACAGCTTCATTTGGATGTCTAATGGGCTTCTCAAACTTATCATGCCGGAAATGTAACTTCTTCCCTTCTCCACCCTAAACCTCTCCTTCTATTATTTTTCTCATCCTAGAAAGGGCAGCTCCATCTTTCAAGACCCACAGGCCAAAGACTTTGGAATCATCCTCGGCCCCTCTCTTTTTATCATCTCCCACATCCAGTTAGTAAGTCCAGTCGATGCTACTTGAAAGAATATGCTGCATTGGACCATCGCTCGCTCCCTCTCTGGCCCCACCCTCTCCCAGCTGGACCATGGCAGCAGCCTCTTGCCTGTGTTCCCCAGTCCTGCTCTGAGCCCACCGTCTGTTCCCCACATGCAGCCAGAGGGACTCTGTGAACACCTGAGTCAGGTCAGGCCCCTCCCCTGCCCAGAGTGCTCTCCTGGCTCCATCTCACTCACAGTAAGTGTCCATTGACCAATGAATGAATAAACAAAATAATGATATATATGTCAAAGAAAAATTGACCAGTCGATCTAAGAAAGAAATGGAATGGATTTGCATTTCCTTAATGATCAGTGAACATATTTTCATATGCTTATTGGTCATTTGCATCAAAATGAGTCTTAGAGGGCTAAAATCAAGGTGTCAGCAGGGCTGATTCCTTAGGGAGGATCCTGGGAAGAATACGATTCCTTGCCTTTTTCAACTTCTAGTGGCCACCTGGATTCCTGGGCTTGTGGCCCCTTCCTCTAGCTTCATAGAACATCACCCCAGTCTCTGCTCCCATCATCACCTCTCCTTCTCATCTGTAGTCAAATCTCCCTCTCATAAGGACATTTGTGTCTCCATTTACGGTTCATCCAGATAACCCGGCACAATCTCCCCATCTCAAGATCCTTAATTCAATTACATCTGCAAAGTTTCTTCTGCCAAAAAAAAGGTCACATTCATAGGTTCCAGGATCAGGACCTGGATATCTTAGGAGGCCATTATCAATCAGCCTACCACAGTCAGCCTTCCCTCTACTGTACCCAGGTAGTGGAAAGACTGAATTCCCTTTATTTTCCCCTGGAGATCTGTGTCCTATCGGACTCTCTGATCATCCCTCAACCTGCCTCTTACCCAAGCTTTGTGATAATACCTTAATATCTATTCTTCCTTTATTAATAGGAAACTTGATTTTTTACCAGGCATATGGCTAACCCGAGTCATGACTCAGCTTCTTATGGCATCATATGCTCACCTGTAGCTAAGTTCTGACAGAAAGAGCTCTTAAAGGGTGGGGCATTCTCTTCTTCTTCCCTCCCTCCTATTCTCCACCTGTTGTCTGGGATATGGATGCAAAGGATGGAGTTCAAGCAATCATCTTGGACCACGAAGAGGAAGCCACATATTGACGATGGAGCAACAATATAGAAGGAGCTTGGGTTCTCGCACTGTGGAACCCCAGACAGTCTGACACTGAAGCCCCAGACAGCTTGGGTGGCACCTCTCTTCATGAAGGAGAGAAGAATACTCCTCATTTGCAGTAAAATCAAATACAAATTAGTGATAGGCAGAATAATGGCCCCCCCCCAAAGATGTCCCTGTCCTAATCCCCAGTTATGACAAGGAGGAGATAAGGTGGCAGATGGAATAAAAGCTGTTAATCAGCTGACCTCAAAATAAGGAAATTATCCTGCATTATCCGGGTGAGTCTAATGTGATCACAAAGATCCTTTAATATGGAAGAGGGGCAGAAGAGGAGGTCAGAGTCAGAGAGAGATTTGAAGATGTTGTGTTGCTGGCTTTGAAGAAGGAGGGGGCCGCAAGCTAAGGAGTGTACGCAGCCTCTAGAAACTAGAAAATGCAAGGAAATGGATTGTCCCCTAGAGCCTCCAGAAGGAATGCAGCCCTGCCAACACCTTGATTTTAGCCCAGTGAGATCCACTTTAGACTTCTGACCTCCAGACCTGTCAGATAATGTCTGTGTTGTTTTAAACTACTAAGTTTGTAATCATTTGTTATGGCAGCAACAGAAAACTAATATATAATTGATCCAGGCTTCTTCCCCTGAATCTTTCTGTCTTTAAGGCCCATCACTAATAATAATAATCAAGGGACTTCCCTGGTGGTCCAGTGGTTAAGAATCCACCTTCCGGTGCAGGGGGCGCCAGCTCGATCCCTGGTCGGGGAACTAAGATCCCAAATGCCACGGGGCAACTATGCCTGCACGTCGCAACTACTGAGCCCGTATGCCACAACTAGAGAGAAGCCCGTGTGCCCCAACGAAGAGCCCGCACGCCTTAATGAACGATCCTGCATGCTGCAGTGATGATCCTGAGTGTCGCAACTAAGACCTGACGCAGCCAAATAAATCAAAATAAATTTAAAGAAATAATAATCAAAACCAACACCAACATTAATAGTTAACATACTGAGCATTTTCCTGTGCCTGACACAGTCTCAGCACATGACACTTATTATCTCACGTAAGCCTCACAACAATCCTACAAAGGAAGTAGAAAGCCTTAAATACAAATGTGGGAAAAGAAAAATAAGGCTGAAAATTAGCAAGCTAAACATCAATCTCAAATGTTAGGATAAGAACAACACAATAAACTCAAAGAATGAATGAAAACCAAATGCACAATAGAAACTAATGCTGTTTATTATTATTAATGAAATAAGATCAAATGAAAGAAAAAAACCCAAATATGCAATAGAGAGGATCTACAAAGCTAAATGTTGGTTATCACTAGTAATTTGAAAAGACTAATAAAACCCTTGCAATTATATCTCAAAATAGATGAGAAAAAAGATTCAGCCATTAAAAAAAAGAAGGAAATCTTGCAATTTGCGACAGCATGGATGGCATTATGCTAAGTGAAATAAGTCAGACAGAGAAACAAATACTCTGTCATCTCGCTTATATGTGGAATCTAAAAAAACAAAACCAAAAACAAATGAAAAACTGAACTCACAGAAACAGAGAACAGATTGGTGGATGAATGAAGGTGGTCAAAACGTACACATTTCCAGTTATAAGATAGATGAGTCCTGGGGATGTAATGCACAGCATGGTGACTATAGTTAACAATACTGTATTGTATATTTGAAAGTTGCTAAGAGAGGACATCTTAAAGGTTCTCACCACAGGGAAAAAAATGCAATTATTCGAGGGGATGGATGTTAACTAAACTTACTGTGGTCATCATTTTGCAATATACGCATATATCATTATGTTGTACACCTTAAACATATACAATACTATATGTCAATTATATCTCAATAAAACTGGAAAAGAGAAGGAAAAAGAAAAAAGAGAGATAGAGAATATATCAATGACCAATATAAGCAACAGAAAGGGAAACCTTCCGAAATTTTGCCACTTGCAGCAACATGGGTGGACCTAGAGGGTATTATGCTCAGTGAGGTAAGTCAGACAGAGAAAGACATATACTGTATGGTATCACTTACATGTGGAATCTAAAAAGTACAACAAACTAGTGAGTATAATAAGTAAGAAGCAGGGAATTCCCTGGCGGTCCAGTGGTTAGGATTCAGTGCTTTCCCTGCCGTGGCCCGAGATCGAGTTCAATCCCTGGTCGGGGAGCTAAGATCCCACAAGCCTGGGAGCCAAAAAATAAAAAATAAAAATAAAGTAGACATAGATACAGAGAACAAACTAGTGGTTACCAGTGGGGAGGGGCAATATAGAGGTGGGAGAGTGGGAGGTGTAAAGTAAGCTATAAGGATGTATTGTACAACACGGGGAATATTGCCAATATTTTATAGTAACTGTAAAAGGAGTGTAACTTTTAAAAATCGTATAAAAAGTAAAATAAAAGGAAAGGAAACGTTCCTTACAAGTCTCAAAACTAGAAGAGGTAACTAGCTTTTGTGTGTATTGTCTCCACTTCACACACGAGGAAACTGAAGTTCACAGAGGTTGAGTATCTTCCCGAGTTCACGCAGCAGGTAAGTGGCAGCGTCGGGATTTGAACCTGAGGCTCCAGCAATCACCTGCCCGCTACACGAATCTCTGGCTTTGGCGCCACCTCGCGAGAGTGCCCAGCCTCCCCTTCCCGGCCGGCAGCCCGCGAGACTCCGCCCCCTCCCCGGATTGAGTTTAGGGTTTCTACCGCCCACCTGCTGGGAATCTCGGGTCAAAGTTGTTGCAGCCCTTAGGAGGTTCAGACTCCGCTTACTCCACAGGCTTCCTCCTGAAATTTCATTTGATTTTCTCTTTCAGTTTCAATCGCTCCCCTGCAGTGGCCCCCACCCTGCAGCCTTGATCACCTCTGAATTCCTGCCATGCCCTCCTGGTGGCAGGTTGCCTATTTGGAGCTCAATTATTGCTATATCTGTCTCAGCTGGGAGTGTCCGCCTTGCTCAAGGGCCCCCAGCAGCCTGACATCACCTGGGAGCTGGTAGGAAATGCAGAAACGAAATCCTACCCCAGACCTGCTGAATCGGGATCAGTATCTTGACCCCCCCCCACCCCACCTCGACCCCCAAGTAATCTGCGGCACAGTGAAGCCTGAGTAGCTCTGGCCTAGACCGCAAGGGGACCGTGGGACCCAGGGAGCCTTCCAGGTAGGCCCCTCACCTGGAGCAGGTGTAGCTGAGAAAATGGTCTTCAGCCACGTCCTGAAGTTAGATGATTTTGTGTCTGAGCTGGAGAAGATTCAAGTGCATTCCAGGCACCTGGGTTTCAGGCACTGTCTTACGAGGCTCCGTCGTGGACCCTAAGAGATGTTCCTTTTTCTATTGCTAATGGAATTTTAATTTGTTTGGAAAATTATATGAAATAAACTTTATAGGAGCTGAGCAAATTGAGGTATCAACACAGAAAATTCTAGATGTGATAAACAGTCAGTGACATATGAAGTCTTAGAAGACCAAAGCCCTAACCCAGTGGTTCTCAAACTCTAGCATCAAGTCACCAGGAGAGCGTTCAAAACTCAGACTCTTGGGCCCCACCCCTAGTTTCTGATTCATAGAACTGGGGTGGGGCTGAGAATCTGCATTTCTCACAGGTTCCCAGGGGATACTGATGATGTTAGTCCAGAGACCATGCTTTGAGAACCACTGTTTCCAAACTACAGAGTCAGGGCTGCTTTGAAGGGTTGTATTAGCCCTTGAGAATTATATAGAAATGATCCCAGTCAGTGACCTGTCATTACAGAAGAGTCATTCATTCCAATGATCCAGTGTAAATTTAAGTACTGATCTGAATATTTTCCTGTATTTATGCACAGATTTAGCATTTTCATTTAAATTATGTGTCACCTGTAATGTGATTTATGTTCAGGTTCTACCCTGATTGAGATAAAAACTTTCTTTTTCCTTCTAGTGGCACTTTCAAGTGTATACCCACCTCCTTTTTCTATGGTCTGATGAGAAATGTCAAATCAAGATGTGAGATCTAAAAAGGGGATTTTTTTTTCCCCACATGGTACGAATCAAAATACATCAGTGGATGGTTTTTAAAAAACCTGCTGTTCTTCCCACTGCATTCCCAGAGTCCTTTGCAACGCACCTGTAATAGCTCTTTTCACATTGTGTTCGAATTATTGATTTACCATCTAACTTTCTGAAGGGCTCATGGGTTTCTCAAGGGCAGGACATTCTTCCATTTGAAGAAAAAAAAATGTGCAATAAGGAGATGTTTATTTTTCTACTATTTGTCCACTATGTGTTATCAACAGCGAGGAAACTGTTTCTGGGGGAAGATGCCTGATGGGTGCTCACGTGGGCATGTTTGATGTGTGCATGGAGTTTTGTGATTTTGAGATTTCATGGGGCGTAGGGTGGGAGCAGTTGAGAACTGGGGTTCTGTTGATGATGGTGGGCGTGTGATTCTGTTGGAAGGATATTGTCTGGGACCGTGTTTCTCTGGCACTGTGGTATCAAGCATGTGCCTACACTTGATGCCTGTAATCCTCTAGGATCCACCAGTGAGAATCAGTGACCATCAGTGGCTGACTGTGTGAAGGGGTACCCCTACCCCCCCGAACCCATGTGTGTGTCTCTGGACTGGGGATGCTGTGCCCATGCACCAGATCTCTGTGGGTTCTCTCTGACGCTGGCTGTGTACTGTGACTCCGTGGGTCCTGCGTTCCTGCCCCTGGTCTGCCTCCGTGTCAGGGTCTCCTCACCATTCCATGTTGCTCTCTGTGTCTGAAGCTCATGGCCCTCCTGGGTGGCTGGGGCTCTGGGGGATTGTGTCCATCCCCAAGTCCGGTGGCCCTTGCAGAGCTGGGAGGGTGGGGACTCTGTGTCCCTGAGGTTAAGGAGGCCCGCTGGGAAGTTAGCAGCTGGAGATAAGATTTCACAGTCATGAGCGGAAAGGAGGGAGAAGGATCCAGATTTGGTCTGAGGCAGGGCCAGGCCAGAGTCCAGGGTCTCAGAATCATTATAAGAATAGTTCTAGGGACTTCCCTGGCAGTCAGTCCAGTGGTTAATACTCTGAGCTTCCACTGCAGGGGGTGTGGGTTCGATCCCTGGTTCAAGGAACTAAGATCCTGCATGCCATGCGGTGCGGCCAAAAAAAAAAAAATGTATAGTTCTAATAGCTCCTGTTAATTGTGCATATACCATGTGCCAGGCACTGTACTTCATGTTTTATAGTTATACTGTTTTTATATTTATACTGTCATTTACAAATATAACTATATTTATATTTATACTGTTGTATTTATTCAATATCACAATTAAGTATTTATACATAATTATATGAATTGTTCCTCATGTTTTTGAATAATATTCTATTATTTATAAATTACATAGTTTTTTTTTTTTTTTTTTTTTTTCCGGCACGCGGGCCTCTCACCGTTGTGGCCTCTCCTGTTGCGGAGCACAGGCTCCGGACGCGCAGGCTCAGCGGCCACGGCTCACGGGCGCAGCCGCTCCACGGCATGTGGGATCTTCCCGGACCGGGGCACGAACCCGTGTCCCCTGCATCGGCAGGCGGACTCTCAACCACTGTGCCACCAGGGAAGCCCCATAGTAATTTTTAATTATCATTTTCTATCATCCCATTGAAGGTAGGAAGAAAAGTTCAGAGAGGTGAGTTCACTTGCCCGAGGTCATTCAGCAAGGTGACAGAGTCAAAATTTGAACCTAGTTCCAAGTGTTTCCGGCCTTTGGCTTGTGACCATTGCATTACCCTGGTCAAGGCGGAAGACGGCATCTGGGGGACCAGGAGGGAGCAGTGTTAGCTGGGTGGCCGTGCATAATAGCAGATTGTTGTCGGTGTCGCGTTGTGCTGGTGTGTGTTTATTGAGCCTTTAGTGTGTGCCAGGCACCGTGCTAAAGGCTTTCACAATAAGAATATGGCAAGTGCTCATGTGGCATTTAGCAAGGGCCCTACTCTAAGTACTGTTATGTGGATTAATTCATTTACTCCTTATACCAGCGTCCTGAGGTGGATACCGTCCTTGTCTCCATGAGGCCCTGAGGTGGAATCATGTGTGAAAGCTCGTGGAGGAGCTGGGAACTGGCTCCAGGCAGCCTGGCTCCATAAGCTGTTCCTTTAGCCCCCATACTTTCTATTATCCCTTGTAATCTTCACAACAATCCTATAGTGTAGGAAGAAATATCACCCATTTTACAGATGAGGAAACTGAGGCCCAGTCTTGGACTCATCCACAGAGCCACAGACTTGAACCACTGTCTGTCTGATCAGCTCATCCACACACCTGACCCTGTTCCTGTCTGGTGGGAGGCCAGGAACTCCAAAGAGCCTCTGAAGGGCCTTGGCCAGACTCCCAGATGCCAGGGGCCCTGTCTCTCCCTGAGGTCCCAGCCTCCCTAACCTTCTTGTGCAGCTCCTTAACTTTGCCTTTGGCTTGTGCCATTTCAGCTTGCTGATTAGTAAGCAGTCATGTTAACAAAAATTGTCTATTTTCCCCCAGATTAGGTTTTTATTTGTTTGTTTGTTGCTCTACAAAAGGTTTAAGTTTTGTACTGTTCAAAAGGTCCTTTGTTTATATTATAGATGCAAGATTTCCAATCTTGGTTAAGAGAATCTCCTAGCTCCTTGGGAGTGGGAATGCCGGGCAGTGGAGTGGGGGGGAGGCAGCCTCTTCTTCCTTCTCTCTCCCCCTCCTTGGCTTGTCCTTCTTGGAGTGGGGACTGGGGGCGGGGTTGTTTGATATCTTCTTGTCAATTTATAAGCCCTCTTTATATATTATAGCTACTAATTCTACGCTGTCCCAAGTGTTGCAGAATTTTCCCCAAGCCTTTTGTACATTGCCTTGCAATGGTTTTTGTTATGCAAATATGTCTAATATCTTAAGATTGGTTAGGAAGATCTCCTGCTCCTGGGGAGGTGGGGGGGGTCCCCCTCCCCATCTCCCCTCTCCCCCCTCTTCCTTCCCCTCCAGGGTCTCTCTCTCCTTATCTCCAGCTGTTCTATTCCCAAGGGCCTGCCTCCCGGGAAGGGGACCTGCCCAGCGTGGAGGCCCAGCTCCCCTCCCCCTCTTTGGGTCTCTTGGTATTTGGAAGGGGGTTGTCCATTCCTTGTCAGTTTTTAAGAGCTTCTCCTCCTTATAACTTTTTTTTTTTTTTTTTTTTGCGGTACGCGGGCCTCTCACTGCTGTGGCCTCTCCCGTTGCGGAGCACGGCCTCCGGGCGTGCAGGCTCAGCGGCCATGGCTCACGGGCCCAGCTGCTCCACGGCATGTGGGATCTTTCCGGACTGGGGCACGAACACGTCCCCTGCATCGGCAGGCGGACCCTCAACCACTGAGCCACCAGGGAAGCCCCTCCCTATAACTATTAACTCTATGCTACCTTCTGTATTACAAGCCACTGGTCCTGTCATTTGCCACATTAAATCTTAAGCTGCTGAGTTTTATACAAATAAGTCCGTCTTGTATTCATCTGTTGTGGGTTTCCGACCTAGGTTGGGAAGACTCCCCGCTCCTAAGCGCCCTCCTCTTCCCTCCCTAAGTCCTTATCTCGCAGCTTTTCCCTTCCCACGGGTCAGGAGCATAAAAGCGCGGGAGGGCGCTGCCCTGCAGTGTCAACATGTCCCCTCTGTGCTCACTGCTGCTGGCCGTGGCCCTGGCGGCCGTCCCCGGCGTCCGAGGCAACTGCCCGGAGCCCGCCAGCCTCAAGAAACCCGACGGGACGCGCACGTGCGCCAAGCTCTACGAAAAGAGCGATCCCTACTACGAAAACTGCTGCGGCGGCGCCGAGCTGTCGGTGGAGCCGGGCACCGACCTGCCCTACCTGCCCTCTGGCTGGAACAACGCCATCTCGTCCGCCGTGGTGGCCCCGCGCTGCGAGCTCGTCGTGTGGTCCTCTCGCGGCAAGGGCGGCAAGACGCGCAAATTCTCCTCCGGCACCTACCCGCGCCTGGAAGAGTACCGCCTCGGCATCTTCGGGGACTGGTCCAACTCCATCTCCGCGCTCTACTGCAGGTGCCTGCCCGCTGGCCCGCGCGCCTAGGGACTCGGCCCTCCAGTCCGCACATCCACCTGCCTAGCTCCCAACAGAGCACCCGGGCTCCAGCCCCATCATCCAGACCACTGAGCCTCTGACCCAAATTGGGCATCCTTAGAACCAGTCCAGGAGGTCCCCCTTCTCACCCACGCCCCCTCCCCCAAGCCCATGCCCCTTGGATCTCCCTGACCCAACTCTGGGATTCCCAGGCTCAGAAGCTGACCCAGTAATCCAGCCTCCGTTCTGGGAGCACCCTCTCCAACCTCAGATCCCAGAGCTCTCAGACCCAACTCTGGGACTCCCAGATTCTAAACCTGACCCAGACCTCAAGACCCCAGACCTCATTCTAGGATTTACCCTATCTAGCCCTCATGCTCCACCCCCCTAGACCCTCTAGATCAGCCTTGGCCCCAGAAACCAGTTCCAGAGCCCCTGTTAAGGTTCTGAAGCCCCCAGACCCAACTTGGAGGCCCCTGAGCCCACCCTGGACTCACATATCCAAGCTCACAGACCCGGGGGCCCTAAATGTAGCCAGGGCACCCTCTAAAACCACCCCACCTGTCCCTCTACCCCCAAGAACTCCAAGAGCCTCCAGCCCCAAACTTCCAGGCCAGGATGTCTAGCTCCTGAACTTGGAGTCCAGCCCGGGACCCCCACCCCATTTCAGGCTTCTAGAATCCCTCCCACCTGGCACCCCCTGGTAATAATCTTTGATTCTGTGGCAGGTGCTACTGATACCTTAGCAATCCCTCATCTCCATCCCCCGCAAAGCGCTGAGCCCCTCACCTGGCCTTGTCCGTGGGGTCTGCTGAAGTCCGCAAGACCCAGAAGAGAGCTCACCGCCTGCCTCCACCACCCTTCCTTCCCTGTAATACAACTGTTATGAACTTGTCCCTGTCTGCCATCTATTGGTGCCTGGGACCCAAGCCCATGCAGATGCGGGTCAGGATGGAGGAGAGAGCAGGGTGGTCAGGCCTGGGTCAGCCCATACTTGGGACAATGCCGTGGATGGGGACACACCCATAGATTCCGACATGGGTTTAGGTGTGGACACCCCACACACACACAGGACATCTGGGTGACATGCCATGGTACTGCCGGTTGATTGTTAAACATTGAAATGCTTCCCACACTTTTTTTTTTTTTTTTTTTTTTTTTTTTTTGCGGTATGCAGGCCTCTCACTGCTGTGGCTTCTCCCATTGCGGAGCACAGGCCCCGGACGTGCAGGCTCAGTGGCCATGGCTCACGGGCCCAGTCACTCCGTGGCATATGGGATCATCCCAGACCGGGGCACGAACCCGTGTCCCCCACATCGGCAGGCGGACTCTCAACCACTGCGCCACCAGGGAAGCCCTTCCCACACTTTTTGATGGCTAGCCCTTCTCTGAATGCCCCCCAGCTGTTCAGGCCTGCCGGGACCTCCAGACTCCCTCAGGATTTATGAATAGGACAGTAGGAGGCCTTCAAGGACCCTGCTCCAGGCTAGGGCCAGGGTCCGTTTTGCAATCTGGTCACAGCCCAGGACTTACGGGTTGTGAAGTGCTTTCAGTGCCCCTCTACCCAACACATGGAGAATACTTTAGTTCTAATTTGTGTATTTTTGAAAATTCGAATTTGCAATTTACTACTCCCAAGGAGCAGGGCCCTTGATGGGTACCTGGGTTTGGGCGCTCTGGAGGAGTGAGGGAAGAGAAATGAGGGGTCTTGGGGGGAGAAGAAGTAGGGGGACAGCTCTGGGGGATGATAACTTGGGATTGGAGGAGGAAGGGAATCTGGGGGGATTCTGAGTTAAGAGACATGGGAGAAGAGGTAAGTGGAGAGGCTACGAGGCCATAAATTGGGGATATGTGAAGAGATCAGAGGTCAACGGAGGTACTGGAGGATCAAGGATTAGAGGATGTGCAAGTTGGAAAGTGGGAAATGAACACAGTGAAGTTTTTTTCTTTTTCTGGCCACCACGCACGGGTATGTGGTATCTTAGTTCCCCTACCAGGGCTCGAACCTGCGCCCCCTGCAGTGGAAGCGCAGAGTCTTAAACACTGGACCGCCAGGGAAGTCCCTTGGTGAAGTTCTAAGGATCAAACACCACGGAAATAATCAGCATCCTTGGGCACATGTATTTATTCATTCAGTCAGCAAAGATTTATTGAGCCCCTACTATCTGTCAAGCACTGACTCAGGAAGAAGTGGCCACTGCCCTCATGGAAAATGCCAGAGAGTCAGACATTCAAAGATGTGTGAAGATGTCAAATGAGAAACCAAGGGTCAGGCAGGATTACGGGGGCATAGGAGGTGGTACGTGATCCAAGAGCAGCTGAGGGGTCGTGAAGGTCTAGAGGGAGCAGGGAGGTGCTCAGGGAACACGGTAAGCTTAAGGGTCAAGGAGGTGCCAAGGGTTAGGGACTTCTAAGGGTCAGGGAGCTGCTACGGGGTCAGAGAGACGCTAAGACGTCAGAAGTGATAAAGGAGCAAGAAGATGCTAAGGGCTCAGGGAGGTGTCAAGGGGTGGATGGATATGACAAGGGGTCAGAATGGGCCCGGAGCCAGCCAGTCACTCCCTGAACTGCACAGACACAGAGGAGTCGGTCACCCTCGTCCGCAGCAGCCCACCGTGCTCCATCCGGTTCTTGGTCTTGTGCAGGAAGTGGACAAAGCGGACGCCAGGGCCGTACTGGCGGAATACGTGGGACACCTGGGGCAGCACCAGGGTCAGGAAGAAGCTCTTATGAGGGACCCATAAACCCTGCTCTCCTCCCTCTGTGAGGTCTTGGGATGCGAAAGCACGTGTGCGGGTGGCAGACAGGGTAGGGAGTCTCACCTGGACCCAGTGGCCAGGGGGGCCTCTCCCAGAGGTCCGGGGGGCCACGTGGTGCTGGGCGATGACTGTGCGGCGGTCAGCTGCCAGCAGCCAGACGTGCAGCTCATACACACACACATCCAGTCGGCTGTCCTCATACCTGGGGGTGGGGGCCAGGCCTTCAGCTGCCTCCACTGCCCCTACCTCCCAGCCCCAAACCCTGGCTCAGCCGCCTGTCAACACACACTCCCTGGCACCCACTTTGTGCACCGGGGCTGGGTGGTGCTAGCACCACAGCAGTGACCAAGACAGCCCCACACCCCACCCTCATGGGATTCATGGTCCGGTGGGGGAGGCGGACATGTCACCAGGCAGTGACAAACAGGAATGGTCAGGCCCGCGATGGGGGAAATCCGGGGCCCTGGAGGATAATGCATTTGACGCAACCTGGGGCGGCCAGGGGAAGGCTTCCTGGTGGAGCCACATGTACTGACTCCTGAAGGAGACAGGGGACTCCGCCTCCAGAAAAGAGGGTGGCCACATCCAAGGAAGAAGGAACAGCCTCTGGGCTGGCACACTGCAAGAACGGACTCCGAGAGAAGGGGCCGCAGAGGTGGGCAGGGCTGGGTCCTGCGGCGGCAGGAGGGTCTCTGGGAGGATGGCGTGAGGCTGGCGCTTCGGGGAGCGCCTGTGTGCGACCTGGCTGGGCAGGCCGGTGGTGCAGAGGCACATACCAGTCCATGACCGTGATGTTTGGCTGCTCAACGTCGAGCAGCTCCTCCCACAAGCCCTCCGCCAGAAGGTCCACGCTCTGCTGCTTCACGGTCCAGCTGTGAGAGACAGCACGGGAGAGGCGGGGTCCGCCATCTGCCGGCATTCTCCCAGGCCAGCCTGGCCCCAGCAAGCAGGGCACCCTGATCATTGCACCCTGGAAGTGATGTCAAGGGCACCGGCATAAGGGCACTGAGAGCTCACTCAGCCTACCTCACGGCCTCAGTTCCCATGAACTCCTCTGAAGGTAGTGCAACCTGAGCCCCGTGTTGCAGATGGGGAAACCGAGGCTCACAAAGGGAAATGACGTGTCGAGATCGAGCAGCAAAGAAGTGGCAGAGCTGGGATCCCAACCCAGGTGCCTGTGACTCTGAGCTTCTGAGGTGCACCATCCCACCCACCGTTCAGAAGCAGGGCCTGGTTTAATGGCAGATAGCTGGTGGCCTGGGTGACCCTCCCCCTCCTACGGAAAGAGGCTGAGCATAGGAACAATATTAACTGCTGTTTATTTAACACCTACTATGTGCAGGCTACTCCCAGCGAGCCAGGCGTGTGTTTTATGGGCATGCTCTTATGACTAACCCTGTTTACAGAGCAGAAGACTAGGGCCCAGAGAGGCAGACTGTTTCTCCAGGTCTCACAGCGAGGAAGGCCGGAACAAGGAATCACAGGCAGGCCACCGTGGGTCCCGGCCACTCACCTGAGGCCCTGCTGGAGCTTCTCCGTCTTAATGTGCCAGCCTCGGAAATTGCCTGGCGGGTGGACGAGCAAAGGATTAGAATGTGCCCATTCTCCAGGGCCAGCCCCTCAGCACCGGGCTAGCCACAAAGCGCTTACCCAGAGTCTCCAGGGGTTGCTGTGTGGGACCAGTAGGGGGCGCTGGCTCATAAATGTTGATGCCTGAAATGCGCAGGAAAGCAGAGCCTCAGGCGCGCTGAAGCTGCCCCGCTTCCGAATGCTCCCCACTTTCTAACCCCAGGGCAGGTTGGAAGAGCAGGAATCAGTGCCCTGCCTGCCAGACCAGACCAGCCAGGCAGGGGTGAGTGGTGAGTCATGGCCCTGGGAGAGCCCTGAGAATGTCCTGGGGGCAGAGGGACAATGCTTGGAGAGGGAGGGCGTTGTGGTGAGACAGAGGGACAGAGAGAGAGGCACCAAGAAAAAGAGATAGAATATGGGCGGAGGGAGGGAGGGAGAGATACGGGGTGAGACCAAGAGACACAGGGAGAGATAGACGGAGACACATGACGTAGAAAGAAACAGAGACGCAGGTGGGACAAAGAGACACAAGGAGACAGAGAGGGATGTAGAGGAATAAAAAGACAGAGGCACACTAACAGACAACGACGGAGAAACAGAGTAGAGAGACAAGCAAACAGACGGAAAGAAGAGACAGACGGTCTGGGTGAGTGAGCCTGGGGAAAGAAGGCGGAGACGTCTCCAGCTCCGCGCGGACTTCTGTCCCGCACCTTCGGGGTTGGGAGAACGGAGCAGGTTGCGGTAGAGCGGCCGCTGCAGGAAGAGAAGCTTCCAGGTGAGGCGCGGGGGCAGCTCCAGGCTCCCTCCCGGCGGCGCCCATTCCTGTAGCAGCAGCTGCTGTGCATAGCCCTCGGTCGGCTGCTCAGGCACCGGGAGCCCGGGGGTCTCGGGGGCCGCGGGCGACGGCGGCGACGGGGGCGGGGGCGGCGACGGCAGCTCCTGGGTGCTCGAGGGTTCCTCCATCCCGCCACCGAGCGCTGGTCCTTCCCGCACCTCCTCCATCCGTCGGGTCTGGGCGACTGTCCCGGCTCCTCTGCAGGGCTCGGTGTTAACCCAGGGCGGGAGAGGGCGGAGCGCCTCGGCTGGCATTTAAGCGAAGGGTGTGTTGGGGGAAGGCTCTGGGGCCCCAGGCCCGACTCCCTCAGATCCAGCAGTCCAGGTCACAGCGCCTCCTTTTCCCAGACTGTAGAAGTCCGGGTCCCAGCCTTGCTCCGTTTCCCAAGCCTCCTGCCCCAGTTTCCCCAGGGCCAGTTGAGCACCCAGACACCAGCCCTGGGAGAGGGGTGGGACCAAGGCGCTAATGCCAGGGCTCCGGGGCACATCCACCTCTTTAAGATCCCACATGGCAGGATTAGAGGTTAATTAATGAAGCCCCCCTCTTCCCACCCCCGTCAGCTAGGCAGTAAGGGGTGGGGGCTGGGAGGGTAGGTCCTCTGCCAGTTCCTCCTCTGCCCTGACATGGGACACAACCTTGGGACCTGACATTTCCTGTTCCGGAAACATAGTGGGGGTGCAGTGGAGGTCAGAGAGAGACCTGGAGCCTGAGATGGGGAGTCACAGAGATGGGGAACATCAGGGAGACACTGAGATAGCACCAGAGAGGGAAGCAGCAACCCCTTCTGGGTATCAGGGTGGCTTGCATCCCTTCCTGGGGCTGGGGCAGGTGGCACAGCTGCCAAAGCTTCCTCCCTCGGAGGTCATAGGGAGTTTGGAGTGAGGGCTGGAGTGATGGTAGGGGTAGGAGGTCGGGGTGCAGAGGAAGTGGGGTGGCAGAGGAACCTGTAGGGCCAGACACCCACAGCCACTTTCTGCCCGTGCCACATCCCACACCCGGCCCCGGTAAGCACAGGCTCAGAGTCCCACACAGGTTACCAGTAACAAGTGCCACAGTGAGAGATTTCTGCTTGCTAGGTGCTGTCCTAAGTGCTTACAAGTTCATTTCATCCTCTAACGACGTAGGTGCTACTATTGTGGGCATTTTATAGGTAAAAGAAAGAATAGAGAACGCGTGTGGAGCTGCATGTCGGCCCAAGCGCTCCAGCATCCGCCTGCACACCAACCCTGAGTGGGGAACTGTTGTTATCCCCATTTCACGGATGAGGAAACAGAGTCCCACCTCACAGGCCTGGTCCCATACTGCCCCAGATAACCCCATATGCTTCCATGGGTGCCTCCTGCCTCGGATTCCCACAAGACCCTGAGAGACACATACTGCAGACATACAGAATTGAGCTCACACCGGAATGATGATGCTTGAGGAAACTGAGACTCAGAGAGGTCTAGTAACTCACCCAAGGTTGCACAGCTGGTGTGTGGCGAGCTGGACACAGAATCTCAGTGAGATACACAGGGATTCAGATTCAAACTGCCCCTAGAGAGAAACACTGGCTCAACACAGAAACAGACGGGAGAAAATGGTTACATTTATTGTCTGTCTTTAACTCATTAAATCTTACAACCCTGGGAGGTGGGAACTGGTAATAGTACCTCCATTGACAGATTGGGGAACTGAGGCAAGAGAGGTGAAGAGGGAAACTTGGGAATTAGCCAGGGCCCTGGGAAGAGGGAGGACCCATGGAAGCGGGCAAACCAACGAATGTGCAATAGCCCCGCTGCACCTGGGGTCTCCAGGAGATTCCCAGACAAACACTTGCAGAGCCCGCAACACACGCACAACCGGAAATACTCCCTTGGCCCACTACAAGCGCACAAACGCACAGCCTTGTCTGGCTGGTTGCCCACCTGTCTTCATTGGAGGAGGGGGAGGGGGAGGGGAAAAGAGGGGGAGGGGAGGAGGGGGAGGGGAGGGGAAAAGAGGGGGAGGAGGAGGGGGGAGGGGAAAAGAGGGGGAGGGGGAGGGGAGGGGGAAAAGAGGGGAGGGGGAGGAGGAAAGGACAGAGCGAGAAGGAGGAGTGTCTGTCTAGTGGACTCAGAGCTGTCCCCCGGTCAGAATCCAGGGCAGGGAGTGGCTCGGAGCCAGAAACCTAAAAAAAAGCGCAGCAAGTCTATAGAATGGGGATCAACACCCCTCCTCTGTCTGCCCCCCTCCTGCCATGGTGTCCACATTATCTCCCTCCTGGGGTCCTCACCCCCTTCTCTTACACACACACACACACACACACACACACACACACATACACACACACACACACACACACACACACACGCCACAGCCAGAGGGGTCTTATGAAAGCTTAAACCCAAGCAGTCGCTCCCCCACTTAAACCTGCCATGGCTCCCCAGTGCCGGAGAAACATCCCAGCTCTTTGCCAGCATTAGAGACCCTGGATTTCTGCTCCCTGTTCTCTCCCGTCTTAGGGACTTCGCTCAGAAAGTTCTTTCCACCCAGAATGCCCTTCCCTCTCACCCATACCCCCATACTCAGTGGTTCCCAAGCTTTAGGGCTCACTAGTTTCACCCAGGGAGCTTATTTTATATGTGTACTTTCAAGCCCCACTCCCAGGAGGCTAATTCAGTCCCTCTGGGCCCCAGAATCTAAAAGTTCAGAAGCACCCACCCCATCATTCCATACCATGAGAAACATTTTTACTTAAATCTGAGGGATCCAGGGACACAACCAGGGCCATACAAAGCCAAATGTCTTCAACATTAGATCTCAAACGTCTCCTTTCTCCACCTTCTGAGCGGTAAAGGTCCCAGTGTGGGGACTCAAGCTCTGAAAGGCTGTTTTTCAAAAGGGCCAAGGCCTGGATGACCAACACAGCACGCCTCCCCACAGCCACCTCTCATGTGTCACAAAACATTAAAAAGTACGAGCGATGGTGTGAGCACTTTGGAAAACAAATTGGCAATCTCTCATAAAACCAGATATGCTCCCACGCTACAACCCAGCCATCCCACTCCTGGGGATTTAGCCGTGGCCACCAAAAGACCCACACCCAATGCGGCTTTCCCATGATGACCCCAGGGCAAGCCCACCAAAGTGCCCGTCGACAGGTGAGTGGATAAACCAGCCGAGCTATGTCCACACTGTGGGATGCTCTCAGTAAGAAAACGGAATGACTAGCCAAACGTGCAGCCACATGGATGAACCTAAAAATCCTCACACAGACTGACAAAAGCCCTGCAGAAATGAGCACGTACTGTGTGATTCCGTTTCTAGAAAATTCTGGACAAGGCAACAGGAATCTAGAATCAGAGAAACAGGTTGGTGGTTTCCTGGGCTGCGGGGCAGGGGCGTGGACTTTCTGGAGTGAGAAAAAAAGCTCTGTCTTTCTTTTGTGTGTATTTATTTTTTTTATTTTTAATTTTTTTTTGGTGTCACCTCAGGTCATGAGGGATCTTGGTTCCCCAACCAGGGATCGAACCCATGCCCCCTGCAGTGGAGGCGCGGAGTCGTAACCACTGGACCACCAGGCAAGTTCCCAAAAGTTCTATCTTAATTGTAGTGGTAGTTATACGGGTGTATACATTTGCCAAAACTCATCAAACTGTACCTTTAAAATGGGTGTATTTTCTTGTGTGTAAATTATACCTCAATAAGAAACAAAGCAGAAGGGATATGGTAACTCTCTCCACGTACAAACAAGGAAACAGCAGCAAGTCTATTGAGTGAAAAAGGCCAGATCTAGAATAGTGGACCTCATAGGCTACTATTTGTGTGAACAAAAAATATATATGAAGAAAACAAGGATCCATAACTTCCCATTGCCCTTTCTACCTTTTGTTCTTTTAACAAATACTTATTAAACATCCACAGTGGCCAAGGCCTCTGCATTGCGGATATAATGGTGAAAGAACAGACAGATTCCTGTCCCCATGGGGCTTCCTCGTGGGAGGAGGGACAGGCTTCAACTGTTCAACAAGTAACTAATTGACAAGCAGCATGAAATGCTTTGATGGTGAAAAAAGGTTGTGATGGCAGGGAAGAGCAGCGGGTGGGAAGCCTGTTTTAGCTGAGGTGGTCAGGGAGGGCTTCTCGGAGGAGGTGACATTTGAGCAGAGACCTGAAGAAGAGGGAGCAGCAAGTGCAAAGGCCCTGAGGTGGGACCAGGCATGGTGCATTTGGGGAACAGGAGGGAGGCCAGTGTGGTTGGAATGGAGGGAACGCAGGGGAGATGAGATCAGAGAGAGGATGGGGTGCGCAGCTCTGTAGGATTTATCTAAGTGTAATAAATGCAAAGTGAAACTATGGGGAAGTTTTTGGCTGGCAAGTGATGAATTGATCTCTGGCTGAGTGAGGGCAGGGAGGGGGCAAGGAAACAATGAGGAAGGAGATGGGGGTGGGCAGGACCAGGGTGGGGCCATAGAGTGACTGGTCGAGGACAAGTTTAATATCTTTGCTGATCTGACAAAGAGGAAAGGCTTGATTGGACTTGAGGGTTGAGCAATGGGCAGAAGAAGGTGGCACCATTTGCAGAGAGGGGAAAACGAGGTCAGAACAGATCGAGGGCGAAGAGTGGGCACGAAATCAAGTATTTTATCTCAGGTGTCAGTACTGGACATCTAAAGGGGTGATGGGAATTCCCTGGTGGTCCAGTGGTTAAGACTCCGAGCTCTCACTGCCGAGGGCCGGGGTTTAATCCCTGGTTGGGAAACAAAGATCCCACAAGCCACAAAACAAAACAAACAAACAGTAGCAATAATGGAGCACTTACTCTATGCCTGGCACTATGTGCTCTATGTCTGTTAACCAAATGCACCCTCTAAGGTAGGTATTATCATTAAACCTATTTCACAGATGAAGAAACTGAGGCACAGAGAGGTGATGTGTCCTGCCCAAGGTCACACAGCCAGAAAGTGGCAGAGCTGGGATTTGAACCCCCGCTGTCTGGCCCCAGAGTCTGCATCCCCAGGGAGGGGAGGGTGGCCCAGGTTAGGGTTCAAACTCCTCATGCTAGTGTCCAACTCCCAGCATCATGATCCTTTTCACCAGCCATCTGACCATGGCTCTGCTCTCCCTGAAACCCCTCCCGGCTCCTCAGACCACCCCCCCAGATCAGATTCTAGTTTGCAGCCCCATTTCTAAGTCATCCAGTTGGTCCCAGTGCATCTCAACCCCACCCCTGCCCCTCTCTTTACATCCCAGCAGCTCTGAATTCCACTCATAAGAAGACTCAGAGCTCTCGGGAAAATGACAGGATGAAGCCAGTGCCGGGCACGGTGACAGGGAAGCCTGGGTGGGCTCAGTCTTCTGCCCGAGGTGGGAAGTCAGGCTGGAGTCTGCTGCTCTGTCTGCCCCATCAGACAGTGGATTCATCTCCTAGGGCTGCTGTGACAAATTAGCACATGCTTGGTGGCTTAAACAACAGAAATGTATTCTCTCATAGTTCTAGAAGCCAAAAGTCTGAAATCAACTTGGCAGGCAGCACTCCAGAGGCTCTAGGAGAGAAGACTTCCTCGCCTCTCCCAGCTCCTGGTGGCAGCCGGCATCCCTTGGTTTGTGGTCGAATCACTCCAGTCTCTGCCTCCGTGGTCACATTGCCTCCTTTGCTCTCAAATTTCCCTCTTTCTCACTCTTATAAGCACACTTATTGAATTTAGGGCTCTTCCGGATAATCCAGGATGATCTCATCTCAAGGTCCCCAAACTAATTATAGCTACAAAGACCCTCTTTCCAAAATAGGTGGCACTCACAGGTTCCGGGGATTAGGATGTGAACATATCTTTTGGGGGGACCATCAGTCAACCCACAATGGACAGGGATTCCTCATAGGGCAAGAGCAAAATTGGGGGAGGCAGGAGAGCCTGGTTCAGTGGTTCTTAAGTTTGTGTGTTAGAACAGGAAAAAAAAAAAAAAGATCGTGTGTTGGAATCCTCTGGAGGGCTTGTTAAATGCAGGCTTCTGGGCTCCACACCCCTGTGCCCACCTGAGAGGTGATGCTGCTGCAGATCTGGGATCTTGGTGGTGAGAAGCAGAAGGCTGCCTGAGCTCAACAGTCCTCACCCTTACTCCGTGTGACCTTGGGCAAAGGACTTTCCTTCTTTCCAAAGCTTAGTCTATAAAATGGGGCTATCTTCTCCTCCCCACAGTGCTACTTGAGGTGACCCATGCTTTCCTCTTCACCCACTGTGAGTCCCACATTTTTGCTGGGCCTTGACCCTCCAACTTCCTTCCCACCTCAGGACCTTTGCACATGCTGCCCCTTCTGCCTACAAGGCCTTCCACTCCACGCCTCCAGTGGATGCCTTCATCTCCATTCAAATGTCATCTCTTCACAAGGCACACACCCTTCCTGCTTTATTCTACCTAACAATACATCTCGGTGATTGTTCCCTATTGGTTCCTATAAAGCATCTTGGGCTCTCCCCCACCAGGTCAATTTCCCACCCCCTGCCACACCCTGTTCTTTCTTTCTTGAACTGAGTGTTGTTTGTAAATACCTGTGAGTACATGGGTATGTTCACTTGGTCATGAACTGTGTCACCCGGTAAGAATGTCAACCTCACCAGGGCAGGGCCTTGGGTGGGTTTGTTTATTATTTGTCCTCAGCTCAGGGTTGACACTGACTGGTTGCTCTATTTGCTGAGCAGGGAGGGCAAGAAGGCCGGTCCCAAACAGGAGGAAGAGGCTCTGTCCAGCCCAAGAACCACATCCAACCTGCGCAAGTCTAGCTCCCACGGCTCCTGCTGCAAAACCAGTATCACCCCCAGGTGCATCGGCGCGTCCCAGGGCCCAATCCTGCTGGTGCAGAGAAAGAATGTCCTTGAGGGCGGGCATCAGGGCTTGGAGGAGCAGATGGTGGCTTCTCCACCAGGGCTGCAGGGGATGGGAGAGCCCAGCCAGGTCAGGCGTGGGGTGAGGGTGGGAGAAAGGTGTGCTAGGTTGGGTGCCACGTCCCCCAAATATAAACCACTGGGCTCTGAGGTGGGGATATGTGTTGAGCCAGCTTCACCCTGTAGGGGGCGACAGAGAGGTGGGGATGAGTTGGGGTAGCAGGAAGGAAATGAGAAGGGGTGGGAGGAGGGGAGACGGAGGAGGGACGCTGGTAAGGAGGAAAACAAAGAGACATCCAGACAGAGTGATGAAGATGAAGACAGAAGGAAAGAGAGGTAGAGAGATCTAGAGAGGCTGAAGCAGACAGACAAAAGCAGAGATGCGTATAGGGACTGGGATGGAGTTGATCAGATCCAGGGAAGGATCCAGAGAGTCAGAGATACCCACAAGGCATTACCTGGGACAGAGGGCAGGTGGGAGTCCAGGGGCAGGTGGGGGAGGCGAGGCGTACGCACACCAGATAAATTTGCCAAATAGGAAGTCCGTGCAAGGTCTCTCCTGTGGCGTTGTTTAGAACAGCAAACAGCCGCAGGCTGAACGTCCTGAATGTCCATCAACAGAGGCTGTTTCAGTGAATCAAGGTTCATAGGCGTCACGGAATACTACCCAGCCATTAACAGGAGCGAGGCTGCTTTTTATGTACCGACTGGGATCAACCACTAGAATACATTGTTAGGTCACAAAAAAACAAGGTGTAGAAGGATGTGTACAGTATGCTAACATTTGTGCAAAGTGGAACATATATCAGTATATGCATGTAGGTATTTGCTGGTGTATGCATACATTTCTGAAAGCAGATACAAGAAACTTGCATCAGTGGCTGGTCCTGGGGACGGGGACCGAGAGGCTGGGGATGCAGAGGAAGGGAGGTTGACTTTGCGATTTATTCCCTTTGGAATCTTCTATATTTTGTACCATGGGCTTCAGTTACCTGTTCAAACACTAAATAAGATTAAATGATAGAATAAGAAAGACAGAGGGAGACAGAAAGTCGGGGATAAAGCTGTGGGGAAGAGAGGGATGGAGGAAGAAAGGGAGAAAGAGTTTAACTCTGTTTAATCCAGTGGTCCCCAAACTTCTGTAGATGCCTTTGGTCATCTGGGGAAAGGCTGTGAGGGGTCCTGACCTCCCCAAATGACAGGCCAGGACCCTATTTGCTGCCCCATTTTGTCCCCCCAGGCCTAATACCTCTCAGTCGTCTCCTGGAGTGGCCATCTTTCTTCCAGAGTCTCCTTTTTTGGGGTCTGGCCTAGTTGAGTTGACCGGCAGCCCTGGAAGACAGAGGTTGACCCTTTCCTGTTGAGACCTGTGGTCCCTCAGGTGCGGTTGGAAAGGGAGGTCCTGCTCAGTCTTCAGGAGGCTGGCATGGCGATGGCTTTGAACCCTGCCTCTACCACTTTCTTGCTGTGTGACCTCAGGCTGGTGACTTCGAGTCTCTGTTCCTCAGTCTCCCAGCTATAAAATGGGACAAGGAAGGTACTTCCTCGGAGGGCTGCTAGGAGGGTTGTGTTAGTTTCCTGGGGCTGCCATAATGAATTGTCACACTCTGGGTTGCTTAAAACAGCAGAAATGTATTCTCTCATAGTTCTAGAAGCCGAAGTCTGAAATCAAGGTGTCAGCAAGGACTTGCTCCGTCTAGAGCTTTAGAGGGAGAAGACTTCTTTGCCTCTTCCTGCTTCTAGGGGCTCCCAGTGCGGTTTTGCTCGTGGCCCCAGGACTCCAATCTCTGCCTGTCTTCACAAGGTCTTCTCTGGGTGTCTCTAGTC
The DNA here is from genome assembly GCF_949774975.1 of Lagenorhynchus albirostris. Classification (NCBI taxonomy): domain Eukaryota; kingdom Metazoa; phylum Chordata; class Mammalia; order Artiodactyla; family Delphinidae; genus Lagenorhynchus; species Lagenorhynchus albirostris. Next base: position 14,231,356 of record NC_083113.1, read on the forward strand.
TACCTCTGCTTTTCTTTTATAAGGATATTTGTCACTGGATTTAGGGCCCACCCAGATAAGCCAGGATGACCTCACCTCAAGGTCCTTAATCACATCTGCAAAGACCCTTTTTCCAAATAAGGTCACAGTTACAGGTTCCACGGGGACACGTCTGTTCTTTTTGGGGGGGGTGGGGAGGGGACACTAACCCACTACAGGATTAAATGAGGTAAAACTAGGAGCTCAGCAAAGCGCTGGACACAGTAAGGTTTTGATGAATGTTAACTATTCCCTTGATTTTGCTTGGCCCACATGATATTGTTAAATGTTTTTCATAAGTTGCCTACCTTTGAGTTCAAAAGCTTTCACATGAAAATGAGGATCTCTTGAGGAAAATCAGAACATTTTGCATCATTGGCCCAAACCCCCGCAAGGCCAAGGAGCCCTGAGAAGTGACTGACCTTCGAAGGGGCGTGTGTGTGGCCACTTCCCCAGTCCCCAGTGTCACCTGCCTGGCCCTGGGGCATCAGAGTTGGAGCCTCCTGGACCAGATCTGTCCTGCTCACTGTTGCAGCCCCACCGCCCAGCCTGAGGCCTGGCTCAGAAAGCCAGTGAGGGACCCAGGACTTCAGGCCTGGCCCTCGTAGGATGTGTGACCCTGGGCAGGCCCTTCCCCTCCATGGACCTCAGTCTCCACATCTGTGAAATGGGGGAAGGTGTGAGATGATTCCTGGGCCCTTCTCGTTGTGGGGCGTTGGCAGGAGGCAGGCACGAGTTTGAGGTCACCAGTGACTTACTGTGGCAGATAAACTGCCCTTCTCAATCCTGGCTGCATGTTATAATTGCCTGGATAATTCTCATTTTATATACCTGTGACCAGACTCCAATCCGCACCAAAGGGGGTTGCCCTTTGCTCACAGAACAGACCTTCAGCATGGCCTTCAAGGCCTTTATTCCTCCCAAGACCACTCTCTCATTCATTCATTCTTTCCCTTTAGCCCACTCCTTCTTCCATTCTCCTCCCTGTGAGCCATTCTGTTCCGTAAATGAGTCTCTTTTTTTGGTCTTGCCAAATGAGGACTATTCTTTTATGTCCACAATTTTTTGATTTACAGACTTGGTTGGCTTGGCTCCCCATTCCCATGGGCACACTTGGTCCCTGGCTCCTGATGGCTTCACAGGAGCCCTTGCCTTGTGCCCTCAGATCCTGCATGAATACTGCATGGTCCTGAGGGAGAATTTCTTTGGGAAGTCACCCAGGAGCGGAATTACTGCAAGATACGTACGTGCAGCACTTCATCTGACTAAGCCAGACTTTCATTTTTACCAGATTCGTACTGTTAATATGACAGCTCATCGCTGAATTTGCTTTTCTCTGATTACTAATTGGTTTGAGCACCTGTGCACATCCCTGTTGGCCTTTTAATTTGGTATAATCAACTTGATTTTTTTCTTCAAAATTTGTTTCTTTGGGGGAGTTTTCAGAAGTCCTTCTCTGCCCCTAGCTCATCAATTATTTTCCTCTATCAACTTTATAGTTTACCTTTCACGGTGTTTTTTTTTTTTTTTAATATTTATTTATTTATTTATTTTGCTGCGTCGGGTCTTAGTTGCGGCACGCGGGATCTTCGTTGCAGCATACGGGATCTTAAGTTGCGGCGTGCAGGCTTAGTTGCCCTGTGGCATGTGGGATCTTAGTTCCCCGACCACGGAACAAACCCACGTCCCCTGCATTGGAAGGCGGATTCTTGACCACTGGACCACCAGGGAAGTCCCCACGGTGATATTTAATCCAGCTAGGGAAAACATTGTCAAAACAGAACTGAGATAATAGAAGGTTTTCGTATTTCTACTGTTTAATCCTCAGCCGCTGGCCAGAAGTAGCAATTGAACGTGTGAAATGTGGCTAGTGCAACTGAGGGACCGAATGCTTAATTTTATTTCATTTAATTTAAAAGTAAATAGGCACATGTGGCTAGTGGCTACTGCCCTGCACAGCACTGATCTCGGGTTCCCTTTCATTGTATTTGGTAGGGATTCAGTTTTCTTTTTCTTAATAAAATGAACCAATTTCTTCAACACTATTATTAAACAATCTATTTCCCCCCTTCAATTTGCTCCTGCGTACACTTGGGCCTGCCTCTGGGTTCTCTGGGGTGAAGCCTGGCGAATGTAGTGACTAGCAGGGATGGCGGATCACGATTCTACAGAAGCGTTTTTTTGTTTTTTTGGCTTTTCCATGCAGCATGCGGGATCTTAGTTCCCCAACCAGGGATCGAACTCGTGTCCCCTGCATTGGGAGCGTGGAGTCTTAACCACTGGACCGCCAGGGAAGTCCCAGTAATAGAAGTTTTAATTAGACACACAGTCATCCAGAATAAAGACTACATTTCCCAACCTCCTTTGCTGCTGGGTGTGGCCACGTGACTAAGCTCAGGCCAAAGAGGCAATGGTGAAAGCTTTGGGGTCACTGCCCTTTAAAAGGAAGGGGTATGCCCTCCTATTCACGTGGGAGAGGTAACAATCCTAGGATGGAGGAGCAGCAAGATGGAAGGAAGCTGGGACCTTGCTGACTGGGCAGGACTGAGTCCCCCACTCCTTGGCCTCTTATTGAGAGCAACTGTAGATCTCAGTGGTTCTCAAACTTGAGGGGGCATCAGAATGAGGCTTCACACTGCGATGGCTTCTCCTGCTGCAGAGCAAGGGCTCTAGAGCGCAGGCTCAGTAGTCGTGGTGCACCGGCTTAGTTGCTCCGCGGCATGTGGGATCTTCCCGGACCAGGGCTCGAACCCGTGTCCCTTGCATCGGCAGGCAGATTCTTAACCACTGTGCCACCAGGGACGTCCTGTACTATGCTTTAAATCTCTGTGTTTATCCATCTAGATCATGTGTGTACTTGGCCAGGCTGACACAGAAACAGTGCCCGGATCCCTGGGGGACTCAGGGCCTGTGGAGAGGGGTGCTGTGGGGTAGGGGCTGACAGTGGGGGCGAGGCAGGACTCGGTCGGATTCTCTGGCTCCTCTCCACACACTTCCAGCCCACAAACCAGACTGAGGTCCCTGGTGCCGGTGACGCCTGGAGGGCTCTGGGAAGGGGGTCCCCTCCTTGGTCTCTCAGTGTCCCCAGGAGGCCGCTGCTGCCCCGACACCTCCCAGGGTGCTGGGAAGGACATACGCCGGGCCCACACTGGCCTGGGGCAGTCACTGCCCAAAACGCAGAAGCAGCGCCGTCTCCTGTCGGCCGGATTCTCTCCTCTCCCTGAGACCCGGCCTCAGCCTGGAGGGCAGGACACGGCCAATGGAATATTTCTGAGGCTGGCAGCTCCTGGTCCATCCGTCTTAGCCGACGCCCCAGCAGCCCATCTGCCTGTTGACCGGTTTCCTAACATCAGCTCACCAAGGATCAGTTCCTACCCACTGAACGCACTCCAGACAACCTTTAAAATAGGTTTCCAGCAAACTGCAGATTTGGCAAACTGGTCATCATGGCACATGGACTGGTAAACTGGCTGCTTCCAGGCCTGGGGGGCATCAATCCAGCCCTGTAACCGGCTGCTTGGACCTGGAACTCCCGCCCACCCACAGACACGGCCCTGGTCCTGAACTGGGCTGGAATCCTGGGGTCAGCCAGGCCTCCCTCCCAACCCTAGAGCCCCTCCCCATCAATTCTCCCCCCAAGACGGCCTGGACGGGGGTGGGGGGGTCTCTATGCACACTGCACACACACAAAACAAGAAACTGGTTTAATTGTAAAACTAAGTTGAGGGAGGGGCGGGCGGGGCTGCGCTGAGGGGGCAGGAACCCGATTCTTCAAGCAGTGGTCCTGTCCCCGGTGCCACCCCGCGGGACAGGGACCATCCGTCCCCAGATGGGGGCTAGAGTGTTATAAAATGACAATATAAATAGACTTCTAGAAAAGAGGAGGCTGTTCCAGGTGCAGTAGTCATGTTCTGCAGAGGCTGGGGGTGGGTGGGAAGCCCTGACCCCTGTCTCCGCATCCAGCCACAGAGAGGGGTGTGGGGCAAAGGGAAAAGGCCACTCTTCAGACATTCATGATCGACCCCCGCAATGGCTCAGGGGGGAGGGGCTGTGGATCAGGCGAGGTCTCAGAGACACGCACTCGCAGGCTGGAGGACAGAGGAGCTGGACCTTCTACATGCACACATGCGTGTACACACACACACGCGTGCGCACGCACACACACACACACACACGCACACACCTCTTTCGTAGTGTTGTCTCCACCCCTGGCGGCCCCCACTGCAGGTTTCCAGTGATGGGAAGGCTGCCCGTCCTTCCTGGAGACAGGACAACACTGGGGCGGGCCTGTCCCAGAGGGTTGGCGGGTCCTGGGAGCCTCGTGTGCTCCCACAAGTCCCTGCGCTTTTTTAAAAGTCCCAAAATCAAAACGGCAGTTCAGTAGTAGGGTCCCGCACACCCCCCAGCAAGGAGGGCAGAGCCATACAGAGTGTCTCCTGGGCTGGGAGGGGCAGGGGCCGGCCCTCCACTGGCCTCTGGCAGGGCAGGGGTGACCCAAGGGGCTCTTTGGTTCAGGGTCAGGGCGCTGGGCCTCATCTGGTGCGGTTCTGGCGCATGAGGGGCACGATGCTGGCGGGCGGGCCCGCTTTGGCCAGGAATGGGTGCTTGAGCAGCTCAGCCGCCGTGGCCCGCTGTGCCGGGTCACGCACCAGCAGGCGGTCCAGGAAGCCCTTCAGGGATGGCGACACCTGTCAGGAGGCGGGCGAGAGGGTCAGGGGGTCTGAGAGCCAGCTCCACTGCTCACTCGCTGTGGGGCCTCAGTCTCGTCCTCTGTCAAATGGGCTGACAACATCTACTGCCTAGGGAGGGGGCAAAGAGGTCCCAGGAGCTTGGCCCCAGGGGCTCATTCCCTCCCCATTTCCAAGGTTCGGCAGGACCCTGGCAGCAGCTGGGCCCTGGAGGCACCCGTTTCTCACCGGGCAATTCCTTCACCACGAAGGCCCCTCTCCTGGACCTGGCTATGCTGTGTGCGTCTAGCCAGGCCAGCCTAAGCACAGCTTCTGGGATGTGGGGTGGTGAGGGCACAGAGTTTACACAGACACTCGAGGCCTGGGGGACACGGGGGTGACCCAGCGCACAGTAAGCGCCACCTCGGGAGGGAGCCATCCATACCCCAGTGCTGCCCGCACCCAGCGCTCTGCTTGGGTTCGGGGCTGGGTGGAGCCCTGTCCCCCCACCCCCACCTGCCTGCCGCCTGTGGGAGGGGCCCACCTTGTGCAGGTTCTTCAGTCGGGGTGGCAGGTTGTCCCGAATCATCTTCATGGCTTTGAGGGGTGGCTCATTGAAGTAGGGGGGCTCCCCATCCACCATCTCGATCACCATCACCCCCAGAGACCAGATGTCCACCTACGGTGGGGACGGGGCAGCAGGGCTGAGCTGTGCAGGCATGGCCAGTGCTCGAGGGACACCCACAGAGGGATGGCCCTGGTTCTGTCTTTGCCTCTTCGCTCCTCGAATCCTTGGGCCCTGAACACCCTCGCTGATACCTAGCCTGCCGGACCCTATGCACTCCTCACCCAGGGAGCCCTCTGAAGGGTTCTGCCCACGCAGCATCTATCCCCTTCTTTTTTGCTAACCCCCCTCCTTCCCCTGGGTTCCTCTGGAGAACTCCCTCTCCCCTACTTCAGTCCATGGAGCATGACCAGGTAGCCTAATCGGCAAGAGTCCGGACACAGTAATTGGTTCAGGAACGGGCACAGGACCCAAGCTGAGCCAGTCACAGTCAACCCTGAGACTTCAACCAAAATATTCAGGAAAACAGTAGGGCTCATGTGATGTGTTCTGGAGTTGCCAGGGTCATGTCTGTGCTGACCAGGGGAGCACCTGCCTGAGTGAAGACTACAGGGGGGAAATTCTAGGGACCCACAGCTTTCCATTTTGCTAAATCCGTTTGAGATAGTTTTGTCACTCACAGGCAGTCCTGATTGAGATGGTCCCTCAGAATCTCCTCCCAGCCTCCCCTCCCAGTGTGATCCCACTCCTGCCTGAGGTTCCCCTAAGATATGCTTCCAAGGGCACCTTGGCCAGGCCCTGGGTCAAGCCTTGTTGACTGGAGGAATCCTCAGGGCCACAGGCCACAGCTCAAAGACCAGGCAGGTAACGGCAGGGAGTGAAGCAGGTCAGTGCAGGCAATAGAGCTGGGTGGGAACTACGGCCAAGACGAAGGCGCCCCTGCACTTGCTAACGTGGAGCAGCCCCTCAGCGCCTGCTGACTGTTGCTGTGTGGGAATTTGGCCTCCACATGGCCAGAGCTCTTGGTTTTCTGACAGAGGATAAAATGCAGACTTTCACGTGAGAGCTCTTTTTAAAATGCTCGCAAGAGCATCTTCAGAGCACGTCAGCCAGTTTGTGGCCTCTGCCCCAGGCTGACAGGCAGGGCCAGGGCCAGGGCCACTTCTGCTCAGCATTCTGTTCCCAGCTAAGCACTGGCCTGGCTCCAAACTAGAGCCCAGTCAGCAATGAGTGCACGCAGCCATGCCTACTTCTCCCCCAGACTGTCCCCAGGGACTGAGCCCCCTCACCCCCAGCACTCTGGCTGTTCCGGACTGTCACAGCGTAAACCAGTGCCGAGCGGCACGGCCGGCCACCTCTGGCTCACCTCTGGCCCGTAGGGGAGGCGGGAGATGAGCTCTGGGGCCATCCAGTAGGGCGTGCCGACCAGGGACTTCCTCCGGGGCACCTCCTTGCTCACCTGGGCACAGAACCCAAAGTCCGACAGCTTCACCTGCAGCAGGACGTAGGCAGTAGGGTCAGAGGTGCTGGTGGGGCAGGGTGAGCAGAGGCATCTACCTAATTGATTCCTTGGCCTCGGACGCGCTGGGTCTCCACGATGCTGCCCAGAGGTCAGAGCCTCTGGGGAGCTCTGCTGTCTCCTGGCTGGGGCCCTCAGCCGTGTCACCTGCCCAAGATCGCACCATCTGCCTCCGTGACAGGGTCTGCGCTGGGGCTCTCGGGGGAAGTGGCCCGAGTCCCAGGGGTACCAAAGGCTGGGCGGGGACTCAGACTGGGGCTGGCTCCCAATGCTGTGCCCTGGGCCCCTGCTTCCCGGCAGAAAGCACACCTTCAGCTGGCAGGTGTCCAAGGGGGGTACAAGGGGACACAGCCTGCCTCTGCAACAGCTACGTCCCCAGACCAAGGATTTATACCTTTGCTGGAACTGTGGGCCCTATCTGGACTCTCGAGGATGTCTGTGGACCCTCCCACCCCCAGAGAGCATGCTGACACATGTCCCCCAGACACATCTGCAGACACCTTTAGGTGTTCGTGGACCCCAGCTGAGACTCCCGGTGACACTGAGCCTTCCCCCCACCCCCCGCCTCTGCTGACTGGCGTAACGTTCCTGGGGGAGGGCGGGCAAATCACCAACAAGAATTTGGTGAAAGTCAAGGGCCCCCTCCCACTGAAAATCATGTTCACTCTTGGAATATAAATGCAGGTTCTGGTCACTGTGGACCACCCATGGACCTCAGACTCAGAACTTCAGTCCAGAAGATGGGAGACGGGACTGGAGTCCACAGCCCATGCCTGGATGCCAGGCTAGGAGCAGGTTCTCACATGGCCGAGAGGCTGGCCACCCAAATGGAGTCTCCCCTCTCTGGGCCCAGGGCTAGCCTACAGTTCCCAACGGCCCGTGCTGACGGCAGAGCCCCGCCAGCCTGAGCCCCTGACCGCAGGGGCAGAGGCCGCACTCACGTGGACCCCTGACTCTGGACTGCTGCCCAAGGAACGAAGGAACTTACTGCTCCTCACGTGACTGCACTCGGGGGTCAGAGCACACCCTACCAGCAGAGGGAGAGCTGGGCAGAGGCGGGGGAAGGCCAAGCCACCCCGTTCCTCACCCTGCCATCGTGGGTCAGCAAGATGGAGTCGCTCTTGATGTCCCGGTGGATGACCCCCTGGGCGTGGAGCACGGACAAGGCCTGCAGCACGGCCAGGCACACGGCGGCGATCTGCTCCTCGTTCATCCTGCGGGGGTGGGTGGGTGAATGACGGGGACAGACAGGGCCCCGCCCTGGGGTTTAAGGGGGACACAACACTACCCTGGGCTTTGAGGGGGACATGGCCCCACCCCAAGGGGTCTGGAGGGGGCCAGTCCTATCGTGGGAGAGGTCTGAGGGGGCCCAGGTCCACCCTGGGGAGCCGGGGGAGACAGCAGGCTGGCTGTCACAGGGCCCAGCTGTCCAGCAGTACCTGGTGTGGGTGACGATGTCGGTGAGGGCGCCTCCCTCCAGGAACTCCATCACCACCCAGAGCTCGTCCCCGACCAGGTAGCTGTTGTACATCTCCACCACGTTCTCATGCTGGTAGTCCCTCATGATCACCACCTGGGCATGGGAGGCCGGGTTGGCGCAGCGGAGGGAGGATGGCCAGCCCCTGCCACCGGAGCCCTCCCCCCTCCCTCTCAGCCTGGGTGTGGACCCTGCCACACTGCGGGTCTGCTTCCCCCCGTCACTCCTGCTCATCGGGGTCCCCCTGGGCTGTCCTCCCACGGCCAAAGTCAAGAGACCTCAAAGGCAGCGTGGGCCTGACGTCTGCACTCTATTCCAGGGGTGCTCCCGCCCCGCACACACCCCACACTTCTGACGCTGGTCTCTGACCAGCCCTGAGCTGGGCTGCGAGTGGCTCTGATGGCCAGGCTGGTGTCGGGAGAGGGAGCTGGAACGAGGGCGTCTAAGCACAGGGCTGAGACCAGAAGGCCAAGCAGGTACTAGGCAGGTCAGATAAAAGGCAGTGGGGGGTGGGGGGGTGGGGGAAGAGATTTCAGGGGCAGGAAGGCCTAGCAAGGCAAAGCCTCACGGAGCTGGGGGAACACGATGCTCACAGGGGCCACATTACACGGGGCAAAGCTGAGGAGTGTGGAGAGGTCAGGAGGCAAGAGCTAGAGTCGGACGACCCTGGACCTGACGTCCTCCTGGGATTCCTGCATCAGAGGCCGGGGGCTGCTCCCAACACAGATTCCTCTCGGGAAGGAGCCAGGGGTCTGCCTTTGCAACATGCTCACTGGTAGTGAGCCCCCCAAGGGCCAAAGCCTGAGGTCAGACAGAAGCGAGGCCTAGATGGGGGCGGATCTCAGATGCGCGGCCAAGAGGCCAGGCCTTTGCCCTGTGGGCACCAGGGGGCGCTGCAAGGGGCAGTAAAGGGGTGTGTGGCAGCCCTTTGGCTGTGGTGTGCGGAATGCCCAGGGGGCAGGGCCGAGCAGCAAATGGGCTACGTGGGGACAGGAACGGGGATGGGGGAAGGAGTGACAGGCTCAGGACTGACAAGCCGGGGTGGGGGCCAGGGAGGTCCAGAGCTCCGGCCTGCGGACAGGAGTGGCGGGGCCTCTCTGAGACAGGGAACCAGGAGAGGCAGGTTTGGAGTACACGCTTCGGGGCCAGCATGGGACTTGGTGGGTATGAGGGGCCTGGAAGGCACGCAGAGGGTGGGGCTCAGGGGGATTAAGGGAGCCTGGAGCTGGGGCTCGGGGCCTGGCCAGGAACAGGACAGCCGTGGCCATGGGTATCGTGGGGACAGAGGAGACAGCCTGGGGAGGTGTGACGAGTGAGGACAGGAGCCGGGCCCAGGACCCAGCCCTGGGGAACCCCATCCCCGAAGGCCCTTTCCCCTCCTCACCCCTATGTGCCCTCAAACCACGGGGCGGAGGAGCCCCAGGAGGCGAGGTGAAGGCGGGGGCGGGGCAGCGGCCCACCTCATTGAAGAGCAGCTCGCGCCTCTGCTGCTTGCGCAGGTCCATCTTCTTGACGGCCACCAGCCGGCCCGAGCTGCGCACGGTGGCGATGCACACGATGCCCGTGGAGCCCTCGCCGATCTTGATGAAGTTGTCCAGGTAGGAGCGAGGGTCGCCGGGGTCCACCACCAGTTGCAGGGCAGCCCGGAACTGCTCGTGGGACACTCGCTGGGGTTCCCGCTGTGGCGAGCGGGGTCCGGGGGGTCCGGGGGCGGGGGGCGCAGGGGGGGCGGCGAGGGTGCGGGCTGGAGGGGCCAGCTGGGGCTCGGAGGCGTGGGGGCCCAGCACTCCAGGGCTGGGGGGGCCGTGGGCTCGAGCGGGGGGCCGGGAGGCAGAGGAGGACTGGGGGACGGCCAGGCCCCCCACCGATGGCCCATTGGGGGCCACGTTGTGAGGCTCCCCCTGCAACAGAAAAGAGACGCTGCTGTCAGTGGAGGGGCCAGAGGGACGGGGACCCCGGCTGTGGGACAGACACATGGTGGTCAGGATGCAGATGGACGGTGGGCTGGGCACAGGTTGGAGTCGGTGGGTGGCAACGGGGAAGCTCCGGGCAAGGGGACAGTGGGGCGGTCCTGGGGCAGGGGGAGCAGTTACCTGGGCGCCCCGGGATGGGTGGTCCGTGTCGGCCCGCGGGTACGTGTTAAAGGGCCGGCCAGCTGCCACTTTCGCCCCGCTGGCCAGACCGGCAGGCTGGTGGGGGGTGCCGACGTCAGGCCCAGAGAGGGGCCGCTTGTCCCGGGAGGACTCCTGGGGCCCCCCTGAGCCCTCCCTGGAAGACTTGGGCCTCTTGTCTGGCCCCACCCGCCGCCTGTCTCCACTGCTGCCACCCGCCTCGCTGCGACCGGCGACCCGGCCTTGACCGCCCGCCTTCTCTGGGCCCCCTCTGGCCGTGGTGGCCTGCTCCACGGGCATCCCGTTTTCCTGGCGGGCACGGGCGGGTGGCGGCGGGCTGTCTCTCCGCAGGGAGTTGGAGCGCGTCACCGACATGTTCTCAAACTCGTCGAGCAGCAGCGTGAGGGCCCCATCCTTGGCGCCTTTGCTGCCCCGCACGATGGTCTGGGGTCCGGGGCAATGGCGGGGTGGGGGCCGGGCAAGGAGGAGGGGGACACAGGACGTGTATCCGACACACGAGGACAGGACAACACAACACACACACAGAGACAAGACAGAGACGGAATGAAGAAATGCCATGGGTGATGACAGGGCGGGGCGGCAGGGGGTCGGGCAGGAGCAGGGAGGCCCCTGCTGCCCCTCCCCCAGCACCTAGCCTTGGGTGGCAGGAGGGGAGCGGGAGGAAAGCCTGCCCATCCGACAGGCTGTCGCCCCCCCCCCGTGGGCTGCACCCGTCTTTTTCTTGCTCTCCGGACTGGGGGGCGGTCCCTGCCCTGTGGGGTGCAGGGGAAGAAGGGCAGAGACTATGCCACCCCATAATCAGCCCTGGAGAGCTGCAAATTACAGGATGCTGGGGCCGGGGCCCAGCCTGGCAGTTCCTCCCCTGCAGCCTGCCAGGGCTCTTAACGCCAAACCACGCTCTCTGTTCCTCTGGAGGCTGAGGGTGGGTTAACGGGAGAGTCAGAAAGGTTTGGGCCCGAAGCAGAGGTGCAGGAGTGCCCCAGGAGCAAGGCTGGCAAATGCGAATGCCTGTGTAAAGCCTGTCCTGAACCCACCCTCACCCGCCATGGCCACCACCTGATCCAGGTCACAGCCTCCAGGGTTCCCCCTGCCCCCGACTCAGCTCCAGGCACATGGGCCTCCTAACTGCTCCTAAAACACACCGGACACACTCCAACCTCAGGCACTGGCTGTTTGCACTGCCTGGAACGTCTTCCCCCAAGTTTGCCCTGAGCTCCCCTCCCCAACACACCCCCCTTTCAGGTCTTTGCTGGAGGCTTTCGCTGACCGCCCGTGGTCTGAAACGCCAGCCCCTAACACTCCCTATCCCCCTCCCCTGCTTTCCTGTTCTCTAGAGTACTTAAAACCAGCTGACGTAAAGCATGCGTACAGCTGTCCATGGCCTGCTCCCCCAGTGCAATGATCGTGAGGGAGGCCATGGCTTCCTCCTGTCTGTTTCTGTTCTGGCTGGTATGCAGAAGGTGCTCAATAAGTATTTGCTGAACCCGTGAGTGAGTAAGGCAGGCAGGCTGGGAGGAGGCTGAGGGGAGCAGAGCCCATGCCCCTCAGCCCTGTGCCGTCAATCACTGGCAGGCAGGGACACAGGCTGCCAGACATCCTAAAGCCAGAACCACTTCAAATGTGCAGAAAACACAGATCCCACAAAACCCTCCTACAGGCCGCCGTACCCCTGTGGGGCCAGCCCCTGCCCCCGGCCTCTCCTGGGCTTGGCTGCCAGCCTAGAGGCCTGGCCTTGCCCAGGGGCCCAGCGAAGCAAGGGAGACACCTGGTCAGGCTTTGGTGCTGGAATAAGAGGTCGAGAAGTCCCTGGGGGTTGGGGGAGGGTCTGGGAGGACTAGGGAGTTTCTCGGCCGAGGGCAGCAAACACGAGCGCCCACAGGGGCCCCAGGAGAGTGCCAGCCCGTGTGGCACCTTTGTGTGGCTTAAGGTGCCCCTTCCTCCTGGCAGACACAGTCCCAGGTAGGGCTCGTGGCTGACAGGCCAAGCAGGGGCTAGATTTTAGGAAGCGCCCTAGTGCGGGCATAACGAGCAGACAAGCAGCCACAGGGCCGGGCAGGGGACGGAACTGAGGTGGGCGCGCGGGCCCAGAAGAGCTGGCACCCCGCCTGCGGCGGCAGCTGCCCCTCCAGCGGCCCCAGCCCATCTGTCAGGAGAAGCCAGAAATAGGGATTTGGATGTGAAGCCTCTTGCTTTTTTAGGCAGTGGCAGAGAATTCAAAGTATCCAAAAGCCCCCTGCCTGGGGCACGTGAACGCCTCAGTGGGCTGCCAGCTGGAGACCCTGGGGGAGAGCTTCCGCGCCCCGCTGGCCCGGGGCGGGGCAGGATGAGTCGGCCCTGGGCCTGCCCCCTGGCGCTGAGCCTGCTGACCAGCCGGCCCATCTCCACCCCTCCGAACAACCCGGGTTGCGTTCCCTGGCCCATGGCCCTTCCTGGTTCCCACTGCCCTTCGGATAAAGTCCGTGCTCCGAGGCCGGCTTCGCAGGCTGCGGGGTGCCGCAGCCCCTGCCCCCAGACCAGCCTCACCATAGGCCACGCCCGGCACTGGGATCACGGAGACAGGAAAGGAGTTAAGAACATGGGCCTTGGAAACGGACCTTGATTCAAATCCCAACTCTGCCCATTTGCTCAGATGGCAGGGAAAAAACCCAAACCAAAAACCCCCAATGCTTCACGTGGGCCGTTTCCTCTACTAAAAGCCCTGCCTCTCCACCATTTGCCCCAATGACTCCTCGTCCTCGGCCCTCAGGGCTCAGCTCCGGTGTCACCGACTCCAAGAAGCTGGCCTGGACCCTGGGGCTGGTCAGGAGCCCCCTCTGGGCTCCCCCAGCCCAGCCCTGAGCACTTGGGGCAGTCGCCATGAGGGAACGAGTCTGTCCCTCGTCCTGAGATGAGGGCCCGGTGAAGGCCCAGGACAAGTCTGTGGTGCTGGGGACCGGAGCACAGAGCTCAGGGCGTGAGCCTCCAAGGACAGGAGCACGACTTGGGGCTGGTGTGGGGGACTGTCGGAGGGTCAAGGTCAGTGTAGGGTTCTCAGCAAGGTAAGGGGGGCATCAGCGTTGAGGCCAAGTGAGGGATCAGTGGGTGGAGGGGTGAGTGAAAGGTGAGGACTGGGGCGTGTCTGTGTGGAGCTCAGCAAGGGAGGGGAAGGTGTTGGCCGCAGGGTCAAGTGTGGGGTTGAGGGCTGGGGTCACCCCAAGGGGGTTGGCGTGGGTCAGGAGAGGCGGTGGTGGGCACCAGCATACCTTGGGGGCCCCAGGCTGGATGGAGGTGATGCAGGCAGGGTCGATGAGGGGCTTGGGCCGGCGAGCTGACTCCTCGATCAGGCTCTGCCACTGGCGGGGCAGCCCCGTGAACTTCTGCTCGTGCTGGTCGAAGCCCGTGTGCACGCGGTGCTCGAAGTTAGACGGTGCCGAGATCTCAACCCGCTTCTTCTTCTTCCCAAACATGGCGCCAGGCTCTCAGCGTGGTGAGGGTGCAGAGTTGGGCTCCTGCCGGCAGGCCTGTGGGAGGGGACGGCTCGCCAGAACGTGCTATTCTCCTCGATCCTCCGGCCCCGCCCTGGTCCTATCCATCCTCCTCTCCTCCCTGGTCTCCCCACTCCCCCCCGCCCCCTTCCCAGTCTGTCCCCCACATGCAGCCCAAGGGACCCCGTGAACACCCGAGTCAGGCCCCTTGCTCAGAGCCCTCCTGTGGCTCCACCTCACTCAGGGGAGAAGCTCAGTCTTCCCGTGGCCCGCCCCACACGACCTGCCCCATCACTTCTCTGCTCTCATCTCTCCCTCTCACTCACACTGGCTTCCAAACCTCAGGGACTTGCACTGGCTGTTCCCTCTGTGGGGAATACTCTTCCCCAGTATCCACACACATGGTCCCCTCCCTCCCTTCCTTCACCGTCATTGGTGACTCCTTTCCTGAACACCCCAAGAAAAGGAGTCCCCATTCCCCACTGTCCTTCCATCACATTTCATAGCATGTTTAACTTCTGGAAATTCTGCTGCTCAGTCTTGTGTTTACTAGTTCAGTGTTTAAAACCCCCATCACTAGACTTTCATGCCCCAGGCCAGGTCTCACCTGCCCAGTTTCCTGGCATCCCACTCCCTTGTCTCGGCCACGCCCAGCACACAGTATGTGCTCAGTGACTGGTTCCTGAAGGCCAGCTGACACTATCCCTGCTTTTCCAGCCTGCACTCTGGGCTGGAAGCACCACATACCTTTGGTTACTTGTTCAACAAATGGTTACCAAGCCCCTGTCCTATGCGTGACCCCTAGGCAGCCTTACTGCTATATGCCCACTTTACAGATGAGGAGACTGAGGCTCAGAGGAGGGAAGTTCCTCACCAAGATCAGAGCGGGGAAAGAGCCACTTCATAACAGATACTAACAGACCAAACAGTCCCTGTCTTTAGGGCCTGTGGTCTCCAGTCCTGTACTCAGAACAGCACCGGCACAGAGTAAATGCTCAATGAGAGCTGATTTAAAAACCAAAGGGGCCGAAGAGGACATGTGTGATGGTGGTGTCCCATAGGGGGACCAGAGAAATGATGGGTGGGGAGCCAGATGGCCAGAGTGCAAATCTCTCTCTGTCGCCTACTACGTGTGACCTTGGGCAAGTGACCTAACCTGTCTGTGCGCTGGATCAGCCCCCACAGGGCTGCCGGGAGGATTAATGAGTTAATACGAGCAGAGCTGGGTGCAGGGCTGGGACACGGAGGGAGGGCCCCGTCGGCATTTGCCCTTCTGATGATTAGGATGACTCCTAGCCACGTCTGGGGAAGGGGGCCCAGGTGTTGCCCCCCAACCCACACATGGGCCCTGAGTCCCACAGACCTGGTTTGATGCTGGCTGTGCTAGAAGTGCCCTTGGGCACGAGACGTCTCCTCTTGGGGCTTCGGGTTACTCATCTGTAAAGTGGGAAGAAAACATCATTTGTCCATTATTCGTTCGTTCATTCATTCAGCAACAACTCACTCCTTTGTGTCCAGCCTTGCGCTGGTTGGTGCTAGGGATACTGCGGTGACTGAGACAGCCCCTGACAGCCCAGAGTGGGCGGCGCTGGGGTCACAGAGTGCCAGACCCAGCCTGGAGGGATGGCAGGCTGGGGATAAGGGAGGTTTCCCAGAAGAGGGCCCGTGTGAACGAAGACCCAAAGAACTAGGGGAAATGCACTGGGTGGGGATTTCTGTCTGGTTTATGGCTGGCTCCCCAGAGCCTGGCACAGTGCCCAGCACAGGGTCGGCCCCAAGCTCAGTGAGTCTCGTGACCTAGCAAGGATGCTTGCGTGTGTCTGGGATGCGGCCCCTGCAGCCCCTGGTTCCACTCCCGGCTCCTTTCGCGGAGCAGCTCTGTGAGGTAAGGACGAAGAGGCTGCCATCCCCAGGCCAGAGGCAGGGCCATCAGTGGGCAGTGATCCAGGGGAACCGGTTTGGCAGCAGGAGCCGCCTAGTGGGAGGCGGGTGGGGACCCAGCAGCCAACCTGCCTCAACTGGCCTGGGCCTCCCGGCCAGCAGGTGACCAGAGCCAGGGCTCCCCCAGGGGTCCAGTTTCCCTGCCTGCTCTGGGGTGGAACAGGCCTGGCCAGGGTGAGGGGCCCTCTGCCCCAGCCCGTTCTCTACCCTGCAAGCCAGGAGCCCCTTCAGCAGCGGTCCCGCATTCCAGCCCCCGGAACGCTGCCTATCCCGCCCGCCCAGGCCTCCATTCCTGGCCCACCTGCCAGAGGCCCTGACCTACCCTGTCCTCTCTCCAGGCTTCTCTGCCCTCGACTCTCTCCCAGTTCCAGCTCCTAGCCTCATCCCTACCCGCTGACTTTCCCCCATCTTCCCCACTCCACTCCATCCCTCCAGATGTGTATACCATGTCCCACCACCTCCTCACTGCCTTCCCAGATTTGCCCCCATTTGGCCCTGGGCCCAGCCTCACTCCTCACCTTGGCCTCTCTCACTCTGCCTGCCCATCCTCCGCCCCCCAGCCCAGGATCTGCGGGCCCCAAGTCAGCTCCAAGCCCTCTGCACGAATAGGGTTAGCCACAGGACCCCTCACTAAACCCAGGAGAGGGAGGGGCTCAGGATCCAGACGGGGTGGGCAGGAGGCAGCCTGGAAGACAGGGCAGCCGACCCAGAAGCCCTGCCGTAAACCCCCAAGCCACCTCTGCACCCCGCCCCCAGCCCCGCCCCCAGCTGCCTGTGTGACCCGAAGGGGAAGGGGACAGAGGGGCACACCTCCGGATATTTGCCCGGGGCCAGCCCTTCCCTCTGGGCGCTGCATGGAGGGCAGGACAAACAGAGGAACCAACCGTGTTTATAATGATCAGGCGGGAGCCCCACCCTGGGGCAGCTCCAAGCACTGCCGGCTCCCCCGACCAGAAACCCCCCTTCCCACCAAGTCCCCAAGCTCCTGACTTTATGGGGGCCACGGAAGGGAGAGGAGCTGCTACATATAAAGGGGCCTGTGCCAGCAGCAGAGGAGGCGGGCAAAGAGTAGGTGCTGGGGCTCCCAGCAAGCCCAGAATTTAGGGGTCAGACAGCCCAGGGCCAAGAGCCCAGCTCTGCCTGTGAAGTGTGGGTGAGCTGACCCACCGTGGGAGCTCACTGCATGGCCCTGGGCTAGCAGCTCAGCTGCTCGGTGCCTCAGTCTCCTCTTCTGTTAAAAGAGGACCATGACAGTACCTGCTTCCTGGAGTTCTTATAAGGAGTCACAGAGAACCCAGGCACTGATGGCCTGGCCCCAAGGCCAAGCGCACACAGCAAGGAAGCGCGCGGTAAATGTCGGTCACTATCACAGCAGCAGCCAACACTTAGGGAGCACCTACCGTGCCGGTCCCTCTCCTAAGCACTTGACCCGGAGTCCCTCATTTAATCTGCATGCCCGACCCCAGACAAAGGGGCCGTTTTGGGCTTTGTGTTACAGACAAGGAAGACAAGGCACAGAGAGGGCACCCCACTTGCCCAGGTCACACAGCTTGGGAAGCAGAGTGGACACAAGACTCCAGCCCTGTCTAACACAGAGCCCGGGCCCCGCCAGTTCTCAGAATTACGGCAGGTGGGTCCTTGGAGACTCGTGTGTGCCCGGGTCTGCTTGATGTCCTGTGTCTAATCGCATTCCATCCTCACCGCTAACCTGTGAGACAGACACGCTCATCATCCCCAGTTCACAGGTGGGGAGACTGAGGCTCAGAGAGGGGAAATCCTTTATCCAGGGCACCTAGAATTTGAACCCAGGCAGTCGGGGACCGAAGTCCAGGCTCTTGCCCACCTGTCCTGCGGTGGTGCTTCTGTTTTTGTCATTACCATCATGGTCCTGGCCTCCAACCATTCCTCCCTCCTTCTCCACCCTCTCTATCCACACCCAGACCTTGCTCTTCCTCTCCTGTCCTGACCCCACCTGGGGGTGAGGGTCCCCAGCTCCTCCAACCTGCCCAGGCCCCCAGCGGTAGTGTGGGAGGCAGCACAAAGTGGGGCTCCAACCACCGCCACCCCCCACCCAGGAATAAGGAATTACTCGCCCTTTCCACGGGCCTTTGGCCTGTCGGTCTGCAGCAGAAAAGCTGTCCAAGCACCAGTCCCCACCCCAAATGCGGTTTACTGAGGCTAGCCCCAGTACTCACACCCCTACCACCACCACCAGCACCACCACCATGGGGGGCCCATGACCCTGCGCAGATGCCAATGCTGAGCTCACCGGCTCCCCGGCACTTAGGTGGAGTGGCTATTTCACTCCCATTTTGCAGATGTGGAAACTGAGGCTCACAAAGGTGAAATCTCTCGCTAAGGTCATCAAGCAGAGGTGGGCCTGGAAGACAGTCTGATCCACTACAGAGTCAACATCCTTAAACTCCTCCCCGTGGCCCACGAGGTCCTGAGAGATCTGCCCATCAGCTCTCCTCCCACACGGCCCCTCGCTCACTCTGCCCCAGCCACTCTGGCCTCTTCACTGTTCTTCAAACGTCAGACATGACCCCACCTCAGGGCCTTTGCACTGGCAGCTTACAACCCCACCCCACCCCACCCCGTGCTGGAACTCTCTTCTCAGTGATCTCCATATGGCTCCCTCACTCCTTCCCTCCACCCACGTCTGCACACAAATGTCCCTGTTCCTGTCCTACCACCCTCTATGCCCCTTTCCTTGCTTTACTTTTCCTCACTGCGTTCACCATATACTGTGTGTGTATGTGTTTGCGTGCGTGAGCTTCTTCAGTGTCTGCTTCTTCCACCAGAATGTCAGCTCCACCAGCGCAGGGCCTGTCCTCTGTCTTGCTCCCCACTGTACCCCAATGCCTACAACACCGCGTGGCAGGCACTCAAGGAACACTTGGTGAACGAACACATTCGCCTGTACCCGCTATGCTACACCCCTGCTCAGACACCTCAGACTCTGCCCAGGCAGTACCTGTGAAACTCTGGCAGAGAAACGCCTGGAACTCAGAGGCAGAGGGTGAAGCAGTGACCCCAGCGACACGGCCCAAAGGAGGACAGGGTGCAGTCTGCAGCCCCCAGCCGGGGCATAGGTGCCTCCGAAGCCCAGTGCTTGATCCCTCAAATGCAGGCACATTTCCATCCTACTCTAAAATGTTTATTTCAATTAAAAAAAAAGTCTTTTGAATTATTTCACATGTGGGACGGGCAGTTTCCGACCTGTCCTAGCAAAAGCTTCCAATTTCCCAGTCACCCCCACGCTCTCACGTGTTCCACCATCAGACCTTTCATGACACGAAAATGGCACCGCCCTCCCCACCAAGGAAATCAGCGCACGTGGAAGAGCCAGATCTGCTAGTGTGACAACACGGTCAAGGGAGTGTGTGTGCGTGCGCGTGTAGAGGGCTCCTTCCCTCCTGCCCTCCACCTGCTCCAGCAGCCCTGAATAAAGCTGCCCCCCCATCACCCCGGCAGTGGAGGGAGCTGACTCAGCCAGGGCCCCAGGGCGCAGGGGCAGAGCAGAGGATGCGGCAGGGGCCACGGCCACCCCTTCCTAGTCACCAAAATGAAACTAAAGCAGGAAGGGGGCGATGAGGAAGGCCTCACTGGTCCCAGCCTGCGCTCAGCGCTTCCACCGCTGGTTCCCGCCCACCCTTCTGCCGTGATCTCCACCCACCAGCTCCAGAAGCCCCCTCCCTGCCTCAGTTTACCGCCTACCTCCCTGGGCGGTGCTCTGATGATGGAGGGGGAGTCTTAACGTGGCAGCCCATGGCAGGCTCTCGCTGCCCCCCGAAACCCCACACCGTTCCTCCTTCACACCTTTGCTCAGTTCTTGCGGCCCACCTGCGTGTCCCCCACCCCCACCCCCCATTCTCCTCCTGCCCTGAGCCTAGTTCCACCAAGGAACCCTCTGGCACCTTGTCCCCAGACCCTGCCTCACGCTTTGGGACTGACATGTGCTCAAGCCCCTCCTTGGCAAACACCTACTCTACCCACAAATGATCCATCACACTCAGCCCCCCACCCCTCCATCCAATCATCAATGTCTACCGAGGACTGATCTCTGCCAGGCCTGGGGCAGAGGCGCCAGGAGCGTCAGGAATATCCCTGCCCTTGCAGAGCTCACATCCTAGGGGAAAGGAGACAGTCAATAAATGAGATAAATCAGAAAAATAGCTAGTAAGTCAGGTGGTAAGTGCTGAGGAGAAAAATACAGCAGGGATCAGGAGGGTGTGCAGGGTGAGGGGAGGTGGGAATTTTCAGTGAAGTGGTCAGGGAGGGCCTTGCTGAGGAGGTGACGCTTGAGCAGGGACCCGAGTGGAGAGAGGAGAGGGAGCCCTGTGGGTAGCTGGAGGAGCACCCAGGCAGTGGGAACAGCCAGTGCAAATGTCCTGAGGCAGGAACGTGCTTGATGCGGCCGAAGAGCAGAGAGGAGGCCGAGTGGCTGGGGCCGGGTGAGTGAGGTGAGAGAGAAGGGCAGATTGTGTAGGCACTTGTGGGCCGTGGGTAGGACTCTGGCTTTTTAAAAATTTTTTTATGTGGACCATTTTTTTTTTTTTTTGCGGTACACGGGCCTCTCACTATTGGGGCCTCTCCCGTCACGGAGCACAGGCTCTGGACGCGCAGGCTCAGCGGCCATGGCTCAGCGGCCATGGCTCATGGGCCCAGCCGCTCCACGGCATGTGGGACCTTCCTGGACCGGGGCACAAACCTGTGTCCCCTGCATTGGCAGGCGGACTCTCAACCACTGCGCCACCAGAGAAGCCCCATGTGGACCATTTTTAAAGTCTTTATTGAATTTGTTACAATATTCCTTCTGTTTTACGTTTTGGTTTTTTGGCTGTGAGCCATGTGAGATCTTAGCTCCCTGACCAGGGATCGACCAGGGATCAAACCTGCACCCTCTGCATTGGAAGGCAAAGTCTTAACCACTGGATCACCATGGAAATCCCCAGGACTCTGGCTTTTACCTGAGTGAGACGGAGCAACAGGAAGGTTCTGAGCAGGGGAGGGATGTGGCCAGACTCAGGTGTTCACAGGCTCCCGGTGGCTGCGTGTGGGGGCAGGGCAGGAGCAGGGACACCTGGGAGGAGGAGGAGGCGACAGTCCAGCAGGAGAAGAGGGTGGACGGGACCACGTGGAGCCTGTGGAGGCGGAAGGAATAGGCAGGTTCTGGGCACCCTGTAGAGATTGAGACGGCAGGATTGCTGAGGACTGACACCACCTTTTGCAACAGCTGGAGCGTGAGCTCCACGGGCGCAGGGGCTTGGTCTGGTCTTGCCCGTCGCTGCATCCCCCAGAGCCTGGCATCCTGGCATCCAGTCCATTCTCTCCCAGCCCTTAGCATCACCTAACATGTTGTATGGTTATGATTGTGTCTGCTGTCTCCCTGCTAAGTCGGTGGCTCGGTGCAGGCAGGAGCAATGCTCTGGTTGGTTACAGGCTGGATCCCAGGTCTCCCCTCAGTGGCTGCTGGGTGGATGGAGGGGACACACGTGTTTCAGCGCTGACTCTGGCCTATGCCTGCACCAGGCATGCAGACCAGGCCACAGTGAACCCTCCCAGTGGTTCTTGGGTGTGTGGGTGGAGAGTCCTCTTCCCTCCTATTTCCCAAACTAGGAAACTGAGGCCCAGAGAGGAGAAGTCACTGCCCAGGGCTGCCCAGCGCCAGGGCACAAAAGCGTCGACTGACCCACGGAGAAGGCCTGTCACTGCCCCCTTAAGCCTCCCGCTTCCCATCAGCCCTGGCTCCAGCCAAAGCTTCTACTCCAGACAAAGGACCTCAGAGGTTTATGGGACAGGAACATGAACAGAGACAACTCTGCTTCCGATGACCAAAACCAAGATCAGAAAGGCTGCTGTGGTTAGTAGGGAATCTGAAGAAATGTTAAACAAAACTCTGCAGGGCTCCCCACCTGGATGAAACTCCCTACCGTGACTTAGCAAGGCCCTGCCCAGTTGGGCCCTGCCACCAAGGGACCCCATCTCCTCCCTGCACTTCACCCCAGCCACGCTGGCCTCCTCCTTTGCAGTCTTGGACACATCAAGCTTGTTCCAGCCTCAGGGCCTTTGCACCCATTGTTCCCTCTGCCCAGAGCTGCATGGCTCCCCTTTCTTGATCTTCAGGTTTCAGTGCAAAGAAAACCTCCTGTGGGAGGCCTTCCCTGACCCCCTGACAAAATTTGCACCCCTGCTTTATACTTCTCCGTGGCATTTATTATCATCTGGCATTATATACCTTTGTCTGTCTCATTCTTGTCGTACCCCTGGCAGCTAGAGCAGGGCCTGGCACACAGCAGGTACCTGGTAAATATCTGTGCAACGAATGAGTGATGTCATCGCCAAAGCGATGAGGCTGGACCCTGAGGAGGTGCAGGGAAGGGTGGTGGGGCAGAGGGCGGCCAGGAGTCCCCAAGGCCTGTCCACACTGTCCACACTGCCTGGAAGTATGACCTTGATGCCTGTGACGGAACTGAGCCTCTTTAGAGACTGAATCCAGCTATTCAGTGAATAACCTGGTGTGTGTTCCAAACACAAGGAGCGCCCGGCTGTGAGCCCACTTCCCCAGGCCCTCCCCACCACACGGCCTAGGCTGGGAACTGGAGGAAGTGGTGGTACATTTTGGCCAGAAGCAAGAAGAACATCATACAGGGGGTGTGCCGCCAGAGATCCGCGCTCCCCACGATGGGTGAAAGCCCATGAAAAGACACAGATCGAGGGCCACCCGAGCCTTGGGGAGCAGGGCCTGGAGTCGCATGTGGGAAGTGACGAGCAGCCTGCTCTCGTGTTCTGGCCACGTAAGCGCCATCCTCCCCTCAGCAGGCCTCTGCACTGAGTGCCGGACAAGGACTCGGAAGGCAGCCGACGCGTAAGAGCGGACGGCCCAGGCTCGTGCCCGCTCCACCACTGCCAAGCTGTGTGCCCGTGAGCAAGTGACTCTGGGCCTCCGTGTCCTCACCTGCAAACTGGGGGTAACGATGGTCCCTATCTCCTGGGAGTGTTTGGACGAGCGAACCAGATGACCCATGCCAAGCGCTCAGAACAGCGCCTGCCGCCGAGTGGGCCCTCACTGCTACAGCCTAGCTGCTGTTACCATTACTGGCACTGCTGCTGCTGCCGAACGAACAAAGGAAGGAACAAGTAAAGGACAGAGGATGCTGAGCACGGTCTCCCAGAGCGAATGTGCCAGTCTGACTACCTCTGTTTAAGACTGTCCTTCTCCAGGGCTGGGATGGGGGAGCATAATGGGCCCCCATCATGCTCTGATGACCCCTGCCCTCCCAAAGGACAGGGCCTGGGGCCCTCTTAGCCACCCTGTGTCCCCGGCCCTGCCCAGCACAGGGCGAGGCACAGCTCAGAGAGTGGCTGAATGCACAGATGGCGCTTCCTTTACCCCGAGGTGCTCTAAGCCCCCAGGGAGGCCAGGCGGCTCCTGTGGCAGCCCCAGGCTCAGGTGCCCCCTCCCCGCCTGGCCAGGCTCAATAGAGCACAGACACAAAGGGCACTGCTGGTGTCCCTCACCCCCCAGAGGTGCCCAGGGTGGGGATGGATGCCACAACAAACCTGAGAGTGTGGGCGAGCCCCCAGGGACTGGGGAAATCAGATTCGACTTCATTCATTCCTCCCCTGAGGTGGGGCAGGAAGGAGGGAGGGGGCAACAGGTAGAAAAGAGGTTCCAGTGGCCTCCCAGGCCCCTCCAACCTAAGCCCTTCCCCGCCATACACACACACACACACACACACACACACACACACACCCCCAAGACACAGAAGCAAATGAAGTTGCTCCACAGTGCACAGCTGTCCTCAGAGACTGACACAGACATGCAAAACAGACATCCAGCCACACAACCACAGAAACACGAGAACACACACACTGGTTGCATGGAAAAGTCCCCAAGCAGCCCGAGACGGAGCAGCCGCTTGCCCCACACTACCCGGGTACCCTGCTGGCAGCTGTACAGGGGCCTGGGCGCAGGAGGGAACATCCCACCCCGAGCCTCAGCAAGTGGGCCGGAGGCAACTGGGAGGTGTCATGGGAGGAGGTGGGGAAAGCAGTCTTAAGAGGGGCCTGGCTCAGAGGAAGTTCTCAGAACGAAAGGGCCGCAACACTGGGGACCCACGGCTGGGACCCCAAGAAGTCAAGGACCCGGGGCCCCTCCACAAACAACGTAAAGACCCGTTCACCCCTGAGATGGAGGGACTCCAGAGAGACCCAGAGTCACATACAAGGATCCTGGGGGAGCCAAATAACATAATGATACGGACTTCAGCCACCACCTAGAAACACAGCCACATGCTCACACACACATAACCCCACAAATGCTCCGTATGGCTGGACTCACTAGGAAGGCAGGCCCCAGGACCCTCCACACATCCAGGAGCGCTCCTGAGACAGAGTTACACCATGAGACCCTCACACAGACCCAGGCATGCCCACAGCCAGCCCCAGGGTCACCAGTGGCCCAGGGAGGCACAACCCCTTGGAAACACCTCCGTGCAGACCAGACCCCAGGAATGCGCTCCCACAGAGATGCTCAGGGGGACCCGCGCCGAGGTGTGGGCTAAGCCCCAGCAGATAGACGCCTGTCACCGCCCACACGGGCACACACACAGCCACCCCGCCCCTGGCCCCAAGACAGGTGTGGCCCCTGGCGCACGTGCTTACGCTGGCTCAGGTGGCCCTGTGTCCGGACTGCCCTCCCGCACACGCAGGCAGCCCTCCCCCTCCTCCGCTCCTCCCCAAGGCCTGGGCCAGCTCACCTCCACCATCCTCTTCCCTCTGTCCTGGGCCACCCGCAGTGGGGCAGGCCGGCAGACAGAGGCTTCCAGCTGAAAGATCAGGGAGCTGGGATCAAGGGGTTCCCCTGCCCACGGAGGTGAGCTGGCTGGGCTCTGCGCCCTGGCCTCCCTGGCAGCGGCTGGTGACGCGGCCCTGCCCTGGCAGGAGTTGAGCTTGGCTGTGGCTCCAGCCCACGGGAGGGGGAGGGGAAGGGTGGAGGGTGAAGGGAGGGCCGGAGGGAGGCGGGGCTGAGCCTGGAAAGCCTGAGCCATGGGGCCCATAACTGTCCCAGCGGAGGGAGGGCTGGGCCGGGACACAGGAGCAGGGGACCCAACCACAGCCCCTGCTTTGGCAGGGTCAGTCTCCCACCACACACGCACACCCCCATCTCACTCCCTATGCCAGGCCAGGTGCCAGGGGCCAGAAACAGTGGCTCAGCATGGGGCTGAGTGCCCGAGAGTGGCGGGGCAGCCAGGTGTGAAACACTGGCTGGGGCTGTGGTGCAGGACACAGAGATGGGGGATGAGTGGCCTCTTTGACGGGGAGGGTGGCTGGAGATCCGGGGCTTGCTGTGTCCCCCTCTCCCTGCACACCCAGGCTGCGATGCCAGTAAGAGCCCCAGAGGGTGCAACGAAGGGGGCCCCTGCTGCTCTGCCCCACTCACCCATCAGGATGAACCCGAGACTTGCGGCCTCACCAGGGGAGATCACGGTGAACAGCCGCCACCCCCATGCCACGGAAATACCTAGGCGTGAGAGTGGGGCTGGATGGCGGGAATGTGGAGAGGGAAAGGTGGGGACGGCTGGGACTCCTGTGTCGCTATGCTGGCTGTCTTGCCAGGATGTAACTAACCTTTCTGAAAATAAGTGGCCCAACTTTCCAGAGAACTTCCTCTGGGCCAGGTCCTCCTCTCAGCATCGACACACATTAAGTCATTTTAGCTCACCACTGCCCTAAATGGGCAGGTACTTTATCAGGCCCATTTTACAACAGAGGAAACTGAAGCCTGGAGAGGCCGAGTGACTTGCCCAAGTGGGCCGTCTGTCCCAGTGCCTGTGTCCTAGACCAGCCACTCTGAGCAGGAGGCTAGGGGGCCCAGAACCCCTATCGCAGAACAGGAGAAAAGGACGCTCAGAGAAAGGGAATCTAGAAGGGGTCGTGCAGGCCCACCCCACCTCTGCCTCACACCTTCTCCCCGCTTCAGATCTCACTTTCTCTGAGAAGCCTTCCTTGGCCCGGGGCACAGCTCCTGGCACGAAATCTGTTTCTTTCTGTCTCCCCTGTGGGGGGCAGGGGCCGGGGCTGCCCAGTTCATCCCTTTACTGCAGCCCCTCCTGCAGGAAGCCTTCCCTGACACCCCGGGCTCCATCCCCGCGCTGACCCTCAGGCTGTCACCGTCCCTGACCTGTCTCCCCCATTGGTTCACACATTTGCCCCACTCCTGGCACATACCAGGCAAGCCTGTCGGAGGCCCTGGCAATTCAGCAGTGAACAAACCCGACCAAACTGCCTGCCCTGGGGGCGGACAGAAGAGTAGGACTGCCCCCTGACTTGGGTGGGGGTGGGTGGTCGTGTGAGCGGCAGCAATGATCAGATTCAAGCAGGGTCCTGGGCCCTGGGCGGGTACTCGGCTGACGGGCAGCCCAGGGAGAACAGTGAGCGAGCAGGTGGCCCGGGCGGCAGGTGGACAGAGGTGCCTGGGTCCTTCCCACTCCCCTGCTCCGGCACCCTACCACAGCTTCTGCCCCAGACCGACTCCTCCAGGACTTTACCACGGGGACCAGGAGGACTGACTGGCTCCAAGGGCCTGGAAATCCCATCTACCCCCTTCTGTCTACCACCTGCTCACTAAGCCAGGGGCTCCCGGCCAGGCCTGGGGCCACGGCAGGGCAGGTCGGGCCCCTCCCGCTCCCCCCCACGCCCCAGATCCCAGGCCGCCCCCTCCCCCATCAGGGTGGAGCACCTGTCAGGCAGCCACCCAGAGGAGAGCCAAATGGGGCGGGCTCCCCAAACCGGACCGGCTGGTTTGGGCTCTGGTGAAGGAGGCGGTCAGGACTGGGCAGTTCTGACCAGCCAGGGAAACTAGGTCCCAAGGGAAGGGACCGGGGAGGGGGGAGGAAGGAGGGAGCAACCCTCCTCCAGAAGGAAGTCTCACTGGAAACAAGGGATCCTCCTGGGACAGGCCTCAGGGGCAAGGAGAGGTCGGTTCAAGAGCCTCTCACACCAGAACAGATCTTCATTACCAAACTTTATAAACACACCCCAAGCTAGAGACTAAACCAATGAACCCCCATAAAATTCATCGCTGGGATTCTCAACTATTAACATTCTGCCACATTTAGGCTTCATCTATCCCCTCCCTTTCCTTTCCTTCTCTCCGTCTCAGTCTCTGTCCTTTTATAATATGGAACATAGTTCAAAAGCCAATGGCACCAAAGGGAAAACAGGGTCAGGACGATGCCCTCCTGCCCTGCCCCACCCCAGCTCAGCCCTGGAGCCACCTCTACTGGAGTTTCTTTGTTTTCTTTCTGAGAGAGCTTATGCACGTGTGTGTGCACACGCGCGCGCACACAGAGATGCTTACGCACTTTTAAAACAGCCAGAAATGGCAGCGCACCACACGTACGATGCTTTTGCCAACAGCATTCCTCGGCCCCTCTGCGCCGTTGGCACCAGGAGGAATTTGGCAGTATCCAGTTGAGGTGAAGACACACTGGGGACCTGGCAAGTGCTCTCCCACGTCTACACCCAGGGACACACATGAGAAGGTTCACACAGCACAGTCTGAATCGGCGAGGGACTGGAAACGACACAAACGCTCGTCTACAGGAGATGGATGATGAACTGTGATCTACCAGCTCCGTGGAATAGTACACAACAGTGAGAATGAATGACCCACAGCTACGTTGGATGGACATCAAAAACAATATTAAACAGAAGAAGCAAAACAAAGCCCGATACATCCTAGGACTTTGTTCAGAAATAGTTTAAAACCAGACAAAATGAAATATGCTCTTTAGGGAAGCATACAGAGGTAGCAAAACCAAAGAGAAAAGCAAGGCAGCGACTGCCTCAAAAATCAGGGGAGAAGCTGCCTCCGGGGGGCAAGAGGGCTTGGGACGGGCTTCTGGGGGGCTGGAACCATCTGTGTCTTCAAATGGAGGCGGGGGTTACGTGGGTTTTCCCTTTAAAGTAACTGACCATACTATACATTTATGCCTTAGGTAGGCTAATAATTTAAAATTAGGATTTTAAATAAAAAATATATATATGTCTAGTGACCTTTCCATCTCTGCAAAGCACAGCCTTGTTGCTTTAGCAGCTGTGTGGAAGGGCCACGATGTCTTGAGCCAGTCCCCACGGGGCCAGGTCAGTGGTTTCCAGGCATTTGCTCTTACAAACGGTGCAGCAACGATAACCGTGTGCAGATGTCATTTCACAGGTGTGCCAGCATGTCTGGGGGCCAAATGCCTACAAGTGGGATTGCCGGGCAAAGCTCAGCACTGCCAAGTCGCCCGTTCTCAGCCCCTCCCTCGGCCTCATGCCCAGGGTGTTGTCAAACTCTCCCATCTTCCTCAGTCAGACAGGTGAAGTCTGGCCCCTCTCGGCCTAGTTTTCATTTGCGTTTTTGTACTTAGTAATTGTGCATCCTTTCATATTTATAAAAGCACCACAATTCCTTTTCTGCTAAGTGTCTCTTCAAAGCCTTTGCCTCCTGCATGCTGCGCGGCGTGGCCAAAAAAAAAAAAAGTTTTATTTTGGAACTTTCTGGGTCCGTGCTTCCAGTGCATGGGGCGCGGGTCTGATCCCTGGTTGGGGAGATCGCACATGCCACGTGGTATGGCCGGAAAAAAAAAAAAGCCTTTGCCTGTTTTTCTGCAAGGGTCAGGGAGACCTCTGCAAACCCACCCCAGCTATCCCCACGTCTCCAGCCTCATCTCCCCACCACCACCCCCAACCATGGGCTCCTTCCCACATTCATGGAGTTTGTCAAAAGAAATCCAATGTGCATGCACCAAGTCCAGTCCCAGCCGGTGTGACGGTGCAGCATGGCCCCTGCCCGCTGGGGCCTGCAGTCCAGCATCGCCTGATGAAGTGTGAAATTCCAGCGGAGACCGGTGGCTGGAGGGCTGAGAGTGTGGGGGAGCCAGGCTGGAGCAGGGCAGGAGCCAGGCCACCAGGGAGGCGGGGGAGCAGAGGCAGGCGCTGAGGACGGGCTGGTATTTGGGAGATGTAACTCTGGCTGCCTTGTCTGTGGAGGATGGGATCACGGGGGCCTGAGAGGGTGTGCGGACAAGTGATGAGACGGAAGCAGTGTTCCAGGAGACTGATGAAAGCAGCCAGTATGGTTGGACACGGAGAGAGGGGCACAGACCAGAGCTATGTCTGCCCCCAAAAAAGCAACGCTTGTTGATGAGTCAGATACGGGGGGCTGAGGGCAAGGCAGGTGTCAAGGGTGACTTTGAAAGTAGGTAAGTCCTGGTGCCATCTTCTACAAAAGGGAGTGCGAGAGGGGCTCCAAAAATGCCAGGCCCAGGCCCTAGAAGAACTCAGTTGTGAAAAAGGTGAACAAAACGGGAAGACCACTTTCCCCAGTAGTTTCCCCGATAGTTTAAGACCAGCTGTACAGACACAGCAATCAAGACAGTGGGGATAAACACAGTAATCAAGACAGTGGGGATAAACACAGAGCCCGGTGAACGGAATAGAGAACCCAGAGACAGACCCTTACAAATATACCCAACTGGTTTTTTTTTTTTTTTTTTTTTTTTTGTGGTACGTGGGCCTCTCACTGCTGTGGCCTCTCCGGACGCGCAGGCCCAGCGGCCATGGCCCACGGGCCCAGCCGCTCCATGGCATGTGGGATCTTCCCGGACCGGGGCACGAACCCGTGTCCCCTGCATCGGCAGGCGGACCCTCAACCACTGCGCCACCAGGGAAGCCCCCAACTGGTTTTTAAAACATTGATTTTTTTTCACTGTGGTAAAATATACATAATATTTATCTTTTAACCATTTGTAAAGTGTACACTTCAGTGGCATTAAATACATTCACAATGTTGTGGAACCACCTTCAAGGCCTATGCCTCAAACTTTTTCATTATCCCCAAAAAAGATCCTGTACCCATTAAACAATAGCTCCCCACTCCCTCCTTCCCCCTAGCCTCAGGTAACCTCTATTCTACTTTCCTTCTCTATGAATCTGCCTACGCTAGGTGGAATACGTAAGTGGAATCTCACAATATTTCTCCTATGTCTGGCTTAGTTCACTAAGCATGTTTCCAAGTCCACCCAGCTTGTAGCATAAATTAAAACTTCATTCCTTTTAATGGCTGAATAATATTCCCTTGTGTGTATGCACCAAATTTTGTTTATTCATTCATCTGTTGATAGACACTTGGATCGTTTCCACTTTTGAGGTATTGTTAATAATGCATCTATGAACATTAAAGTATACAAATACCTGTTCAAGTCTCTGCTTTCAATTCTTTTGGATGTGTACCTAGCAGTCGAATTGCTGGGTCATATGGTAGTTCTATATTTAACCTTTTGAGAAACCACCAAACTGTTTCCCACGGCAGCCGCACCATTTTACATCCCCACCAGCAATCCATAAGGGCTCCAATTTCTCTGCATCCTCACCAATACATGTTATTTTCCTTTTTTCTTTTGATAATAGCCATCCTGGTAGGTGTGAAGTGGTATCTCACTGTGGTAACTTATTTTTGACAAAGAAGCATAAGCAATTCAACGGAGGAAAGACAGCATTTTCAACAAATGGTACAGGAACAATCAGACATCCCTATGCTAAAAAATGAACCTTCATCTAAACCTCACACTTGCACAAACCTTCATTCATAATGGATCACAGGCTTAAATATAAAATGTGAAACTATAAAACTTTTAGAAAACAAACAAATCGTCAGGATCTAGGGCTAAGCAGAGTTCTCAGACTTGATACCAAAAGCATGACCCGTAAAAGGAAAAATTAATAAAGCAGACCTCACCAAAATTAAAAACTTCTGCTCTGCAAAAGTCCATGTGAAGAGGATAAAAAGCCACAGATTGGGAGCAAATATTTGCAAGCACATATCTGACAAGCGATTAATATCTAGAAGTGATAAAGAACTCTCAATACTCAACAGTAAAAAAACCCCAAACAATCCAATTAGAAAATGGGCAGGAGACATGAGACATTTCACCAAAGGGGATACACAGATGGCAGATAAGCTCATGAAAGGATGTTCAACATCATTAGCCATTAGAGAAATGCAAATGAAAGGCACAATGAGTTATCATTACATGCGTATTAGAACAGCTAAAATAAAAAATAGTGATAACACCAAATGCTGGTGAGGACACAGAAAAACTGATCGCTCATACACTGCTGGTGGGAATGCAGAATGGAACAGTCATTCTGGAAAACAGTCTGGCAGTTTCTTTAAACATGCATCTACCTTACTTTCCAGCAATTGCACTTATGGGTATCTGTCCCAGAAAACCGAAAATTTACATTCACACAAAAACCTGTATGAGACTGTTTATAGCAGCTTTATTTCTAATAGCCCCAAACTGGAAACAACCCAGATGCCCCTCAATGGGTGAATGGTTCAATAAACTATGGCACGTCCACTGCCGAGCAAGAAAAAGGAATGAACTATTGACACAGGCAACAACCTGGATGAATCTCCAGAGAACTGTGCTGAGTGAAAAAAAGCCAACACCAAAAGGGGACGTACAGTATGATCCCATTTACATAACGCTGAGATGACAGAATAATAAGAATGGGGAACAGATAGATGAGTGCTTGCCAGGAGTAAGGGACAGGCCAGGGAGGGGATGTGGCTATAAAAAGGCATCGGGGGGATCCTTGTGCTGGAATGTTCTATATCTTGACTGTATCTGTGTCAATATCCTGGTTGTGGTCTTGTACTAACCATAATTTTGCAAGATGTTATTATTGGGGGAACTGGGTAAAGGGTACAGGGGCTCTCTCTGTGTTATTTCTTACACGTCCAAGTTAATCTACAATGATCTCACAATAAAAAGCTTAATTAAAAATATTAATAATTTAAAAAATATATTAATAATTTACTGAAAATGCCAGACCCTTTCCCACCTTAGAAGATGCTATTCATTCTCCTTGGAATGCACAGCTTTCCACACACTAACTCCTACTCCTTTTACAGCCCTCAGCGCAGATGTCTCCTCCTCCAGGAAGCCTTCCCTGATTTCCTAGGGTGGAGCCAGGGCTTGCTTCAAGTTCTCGGGGGGGCCCTCCTCCACCAAAGCCATGACCCTCGGGCCTGTGCTTTCCTCAGGGTCACTCTGGGCTGTCACTGCTTAGTGCTGTGTCTGTCTCCCATCACTGGACATGAGGGCAGGGCCTCGGGCAGACAGGTCACCATCCTGTCCCAGGCATCAGCCAGCACAGGGCTGGACTCAGAGGAGGCACACAGTGAAAGAGTGAGGGACAATAATGACAATAATACTCTCAGCTAACACTTGTTAAGAGGTTTCTATGTGCTAGCTCTCTTTTGAGTGCTTTACATGGATAAAATAACCTTTATAACAATCTCATTTTACAAATGGGGAAATTGAGGCCAAGGGGGGCTGGAGGGGGGCCACAAGCCCAAGGTCACCCAGCTAGTAGGTGGCGGAGCTGGGTAGCAAACCCAGGCCTTCAGATCCAGAGCCTTTGATAGTCATCTCCACCCCATAGGGCTTCTCCATGAAAGGCTGGATGAGACTGGCTAACAGGGGAAGCAGAGGGGCAGAGGAGGCAGGGGAAGAGAAGAGACCCTCCCTGCACCCAGCCCCCAATCCATTCCCATGTGTGTGGGGGGGTCTCACCCTTCTCCAGGGAAGGCCCCTCCGTGGAAGTGACAGATCTGGGATGGTACCAGAACCCCCTTCACACCTTACAAGTGTCAGGGAAGGCCCCTTACAGGTCATGGGCCTACAGCTGAATCCCAATTGTCAACCTGGGAAGCTGGCAGTGCCCTCTCCGGACAGGGACTACCCACCTTCATCTGAGGCAGAGGTGTCACCCGGCTGGAGCAGGGGGTGGCAAGCCGAGAGAAGCCCCAGAGCGCCCTCCTGCGGCTCCACCGGGGCAGGGATGCTTTCATCTGGCTATGGGGAGAGGCTTCCATCTGACCCATGCTGGGGAGCATGCGACTTCACTTAGCCACCCTATTGAGAGCAAGCTGCAGCTGAGTGCTGGCGGTCTGGAGCCATTTACATACAGTGTTAAAACCTGCAGAACAATATGGGATACTATTTATGGAAGCAACAAGGAAGCACAGTGAGTACCTGCGGGAGGGGACCCAGGGGACTTTAACCACGGCAAGCGTTTTTTCTCTCTTAGCTGGGCAACAGGCCCAAGGGAGTCCATCAGGTGATTCTCTGATCTCTTGAGGGCAACTGTAATCTTTCATGATTCACAAACGAACAGGCAACAATTAAAAGGAAGAAAAGAGGGCTTCCCTGGTGGCGCAGTGGTTGAGAGTCCGCCTGCCGATGCAGGGGACGCGGGTTCGTGCCCCGGTCCGGGAAGATCCCACGTGCCGCGGAGCGGCTGGGCCTGTGAGCCATGGCTGCTGAGCCTGCACGTCCGGAGCCTGTGCTCCGCAATGGGAGAGGCCACAACAGTGAGAGGCCCGAGTACAGCAAAAAAAAAAAAAAAAAAAAGGAAGAAAAGAGGGCTGAATTTATTTGATAAACCTGGAAAGAGCACACGAAGGAGGGGGCTTCTAGGGTGCTGGCAACGCTTGTCTTCTTGATCTGGTGGTCGTTAGAAGGGCGTGTGCTTTATGATTATTCACTAGACTGAACAGGGAGGTCTCACGCAGTTTTCTGTACACGTGTCATATTTTACACTCTGGTGCAGGAAACACCAGGGGTAGCAATTCTGACACCTGGAAGCTTCCTCCATACCTGCAGGTGTCCGCAGACAGTCTCTTTCGCTCTCTGTCCATCTCTCTCTCTCTCTCACACTCACACACTCCCAAGGCTGTAACTGCTGCCGCGATCAGAGCAGTAGCCCCCCTTGGCCCCTTGCAGCTCTTGGGCTGTTTCCTGCAAGGAGACAAAGGCCTGGAAGCAGCCAGACTCAGCCTCAGCCCCAACACCCAGGTCTCTGCACATGCCCAGCACTCTGGTGTCCTGCGTGGATCACACTCCCTGTGGAGCCTTTCTGGCCACGGGGAAGTATCTATCCACGGCGTCCCTACCCTGGGGTGCCACAGCCGGTCACCCAGAGTGGAAGGAGTTAGTTAAGATTTGGTAGGGTCCCCATGGTGGGGACAGCCCTAGGTGGCTCACCTGTGCCCTGCGCTGGAGACAGAGGACACCAGCGAGGCCAGCTACAGAGCCTTACGTGCGCGCACCACACTAGTGCAAGACAAGGCAGTGAGCAGGGTGCTGTGAATGCCTCCATGTTGCAGAGGAGGAAAGTGGGGCTCAGGGAGGGGAGGTGCTGGCCCAAGGTCACACAGCATGTATTAGAGCCAGGATTCCATGGCAGGTGTGACCCAGGCCAGAGTCCACTCACTTAACCACGTTCAGGCTCTTATTCGTCCCGTTCAAGGCTCTTATTCGGTCCCGCACTCAACAATTCTTTATTATGCACTCAGTATGTGCCAGGCATTGTTTTAAGCACTGGGGATACAGCAGTGAGTAAGATAGTCCCTCCTTCCCAGAGATGATATCCTAGTGAGTGAGACGGAGTTAAGACAACACACAAGTAAACAAAAAAGTCCGTAACGAGTGGGAGAGGGGACAGTGGGGGGAGGGGTGTCTCTGAGGGGGCGGCATTTGGGCAAGAGCAGGGGAGTGAGGGAGCCACGTGCGGATCCAGGGAAGAGTTTTCAGGGTGGAAGGAACCACAACTGCAAAGGCCCGAGGACTGAAGCCTGCCTGGCACATTCCAGAATGCCGGAGGAGGCTGGCCAAGGAGGCTGGTGTGGCAGGAAGGGAGGAAGGGTGGAAGGGGAGAGTGGCCCGGCTGAGGTCAAAGAGAGTCTACAATAAATGCAGAAGAACAGCAGCTCCCGGCGCCCAGGCCTCTTGACCACAGCCCTCCAAGGGAGGTGTGGTCCCCCTACCAGCATCATGTTATGGAGGAGGAAGCCCGTGGGGGATGGGAAAGCTTCCCAGGGTGGCCCTCCTGGCCAAGGGCAGAACTGGGGCAGGAGTCCCTAAAGCTTAACCGCCAGGCCAGGCTGAAGGATGGGGGTGGGGCTGGGGGTCAGGGACGGCTCTCAGCTGGGCGCCTCTGGTCCCAGCAAAGCAGGAGCCCAAAGCTGTGCACTTATGACAATGGTTCACTGGAAGCCAGGGGCTCACACACAGCCATTTGCTCCCAGGCCCCGGCCATTCTGCAAGTCAGGCCTTTGGCTTCCTCCCGCTCCGCTCTGCTGTAGCTGGGTACCAGCCTTACTAGGAGTGACTTAAGAACTTTTTTTTCAATCCACTCACTTAAAAAAAAAAACTTAATTAAATTTATTTTAAAATAGTCACTCAGACACAAATGTTGGCCTGATGTTCCCACAGAGCACCGCCTATGAAATAAGGGAACCTGAATCCAGTAGCGCCTCTAGGCCTAAGGCCCAATATACAGGAAGTACAGGGGACAGAGGAACATGTGAAATGACACCACAAAGATGCATCAGTGAGATCCAGAGTGTGGAAACTTCCAGAGGAGAGAGGACCAGGGTTGCTGACTACCCAATAAGCAAGCACAGGAAAGAGCCGCCAGGGGAAACCCTATGGACTACAGAAGCCTTCAGGGGCCTATCAACCGAACGCAAAGCAGACCCTGTCTGGATGCCAAGTCAAACAAACACATGAAAAAGGATGATAAGACAGCTGGGGAAATGTGAGGATATTAAGGAAGTACTGGTTCTTTTTCTCCTGTGACAATGGTATTGTGTGTGTGTGTATGTGTGTGTCTGTGTGTTTTAAGGATTCCTTATCTCTCATAGGCAAAAAAAATCTGAGATACTTATGGCTGAAGTCTATGATGTTTGAGAAGTGCTTCAAAAGAATCAGGGAGGTGGGGATGGGGCACAGATGAAAAAGCCTGGTGGTGACTGATAACTGCTGAAGCTGGGGACGGGGACGTGGGGAGGGCAGCAGACCACTCTTCAGAGCATGTGTGGACACTTCCATTATACAAAGGTTTTAAATGTTTTGCAAAAGGAAATGTGACCTAGTCATAACAGTGAAGAATTATGGATCGCTCACCCCGTGAACCTTAATTACTAAATCCAAACACATATCCTGCCTCTAATAACTGTAACAGTAATCACGGCAACAGTAACCAGAATGACATAATGATGACAGCCCTGTGCTGAGTGTTACACACACGCTGACTCAATTCTCCCAGCTACCCTGGGAGGCAACAAGAATCCTTCTCCTCTGGCTCCAAATGGGAACCAGTGCAGAGATACCCAGGGCTCAGGGCCTGGCCTCAGAGGAAGCTCTGTTGGGGGTGGGTGAGGCTGGCAGGGGAGCTGCATGCCCAGCCCTTGCTGGGATGGGGTCGGGGAGAGGAGGCCAGGGAGCCCTTGGTGAGTGGGGACACACAGGGGCACTGGACTCTTGGTCCCCCTTGTTCCCATCAAACAATAATGGCTCCTGCAATGCAATATTCACATATTAGCACAAACCTTTCCTGAAATTAAACCAGGAGCCACCCCACGGGAGCCTGAAATGGTAACCAGCAACAGATGACAACACCAGATCTGGGGCCCACGGGACTTGTTAGGCTCCACCCTCTGGATGGTCCTCCCTGCAAGGTTGCAGAGCCAGCCTCAGTACCCCCGGCCCCTGACCATCAGTGGGATGGGTGCCCTGCCTCCCACCCTCTCCCACACCAGGTGCCAGGAGGAGCAAGGGAGGCTGGAGTGTGTGTGGCAGGGGGAGCCTGTGGAAGGAGGGAAGCCCTCCTTCCTGTTCTTGTCCTGGGCCTGTAGAAACCATCTCCCCCCTGTGGCTTCAGCAGGATCCTGGCTCTAAACAGGGAAGCTAAGGAAGCCTCTTCAGGGGAGGAGGGAAGCAGAAATTGAGGGAAAGAGGGAGAGAGATAGGAGGCAGAGACACAGGTAGAGAAAGACAGGAGCGGCGCGCGGACAGAGAGATAGCTGCTCAGACAGAGGTCTGGAGGGCCAAGGGATGGGAAGACAGGACAGCAACAGAGGCTGCACCACCAGGCACAGACGCCTTCTTTGGGCCTCAGCTCCCTTGACAGTAACATGGGAATAATAATCATATCTTCCTACAGTGTGCTTATGGAGGTGACATGACTTAATCACGCCATGTCAGAAACCCAGGAAAGTGCCCAAAGCCAGGAAATCGCAAAAGCTAATATATGTTTCCTATCATTCTGTAAGCCAGTGGCTCTCATCTCGGTTCAGAATCGCACTAGAGTAACCCAGGGAGCTTGAAAAAACCTCACAAAACCCAATGCTCAGGCCTCACAGCCAGAGATTCGGATTCAAATGGTCTGACCTTGGACCCCCGCATGGATGCCTGCACCAGGTAACCCTAATGTGTGGCCAGAGGTGAGCATGGGATTAGGGGTGGGGGGCCTGGACACACAGTCCCAGGCCTGCGTCCTCGAGGGGTGGTGTAAAGTGAGACAGACTGATGGGGGTGTAGGCCTTAGGGGCTGAAAGGGAAAGGGCGGGGCAGGGTGAGTGCCCAGGAGGCCCCCCTCTCTGCCTGCCCACCCTCCCCCACCATAGCCACCGGGAGTCTGGGGCCTGCTGAAGAATGCAAGGAATGAAGCCAGGCCTGGCACGGCCATCTCCAGGTCCCCGCCCCTTTCACAAACTCCCAAGAGCCCTTCCCTGGTCAGGTCACTGGCCAGATTGCCAACCACCGCCCCCGGGAAGGCCTCAGCAATCACTCAGTCCTCCGGGCCTGAAGCCCGCGCCCAGCCCTCTCCTCAGAGCGCCCACCCTGAACCCCTTCTCCTCTTGGGTCCTCCGCAACCCCAATGCTGGACCACAGGGCGCAGCCCAGGGGTGAAGCGCTTATCAGTGGTGGAGGGAGTGACACTGACAGCCAGCCTGTGGCTGGCAGAGTTTATCACCTGCTCTGGAGGCAGGAGTGGCCTGAGAAGGCTTCCCAGAGGTGGTGACCTTTAGGCCAGGACCCAAAGAATAAATGAGGTGAGAGCACTAAAAAAAGGCCAGCGAGGCTGAAGTGCAGCTGGCAAGGGAGGGGGGCAGGGCCTTGCTGACCAGAGGCGGGACTAGGTCCCCCACCACCCCAGCAGTGGGAACCACAGAAGGATTTTAAGCAGGGCAGGGACCCACTCTGACCTCACTGGCATCTGCTGCCCTCCACCCCGTTCTCTCCCAGGGACGGAGAACCGCAGCTGGCCTCCTGGGGGTGCCGGGGTATCCCCAGATCCTGCCATGGCTACGGGGTAAGGGCTGGACCCTGGCTCCTTCCCGCCACGCTGTAAGGAGACCCCAGCACTGCTGCTTCCTGCATCCCTGAGCCTGTTTCCCGATAATTAAACTGTAAGCTGATTAGTCAAGGAAAACCTTTAATTAGCCCTTGAAATCATTCAGGAAAATTACAACCTCCTCTCTGGCACCCTGCCTGCCCTCTGCCAGGGCCCAGGGGCGGTGCCAGGGAGAAAGCAGGGAATGGGGGAGGTGGGCTCCTGCCTCTGCTGTGAGAGCCTCACCCAGCAGAGCCAAGCCCAGCGAACAAGGCGCCTCGTGGGAGAGGAGGCCACAGGCTCCCCCTGCCACAGCACAAAGTGCCTTGGAATAAATCCAGCAAGCGGCGGGCAAGGCCCAGGCTGGAAACGTGCGATACTTTGCTGAAAGACACCAGAGAAGACATACATAAATGGAGAGACGGACCACGTTCATGGACTGGGAGACTCCATGTCACGTCTGTGTGTGCGGCAAGATGCTTGTCTCATCTCTAAATGGAATTATGAAAAGTCAAATAGCCGAGACACTCGGGAAGAAGGACACGTGGAAGGGCTTGCTCTCCACACCAGCGAGACTTACTATCAACTACAGAAATTAGGACAGTGGGGTACTGACCCAGGAATAGGCAAACCAAGCATAAGAAAGGAAGAAAGTACCCAGAAACAGGCCCACTTATACTGAGAGATAATTTATGACACAGGTGGCAGGGGAGAAACGCTGGTTTGTAATAAATGGCACACGGATGACTGAGGATCCAGATGGACAATGTGAAACTGGGTGCCTATCTCACACCACACGCACACACTCCAATTCTAGCACAAAGGAAAACTAAACGTGAAAAGCAGAACTATAAAACTATAAAGGAAATGGGTGATAACTGACTGCATTAAAATTAAAGGCTTCTGTTCATCAAAAGACACAATAAAAAAAGTGAATGGACTTCCCTGGCGGTCCAGTGGTTAAGAATCTGCCTTCCAATGCAGGGGACGTGGGTTCGACCCCTGGTCAGGGAACTAAGATCCCACACACCGCAGGACAACTAAGCCACAACTACTGAGCCCGTGGCCTCAACTAGAGAGCCCACGCGCCACAACTAGAGAGAAGCCTGAGTGCTGCAATGAAGAGCCCGTGTGCTGCAAGTAAGATCTGATGCAGCCAGATGAATAAATAAATAAATATTTTTTTAAAAAAAAGTGAAAAGACAGGCCATGGACTGAGAGAAGGCAGGAGTACCATCTAGGAAACACATGTTCTTGACCAGAATCTAGAATTTAACTCACAGAAATTCAAAATAAAAATGCAGACAGGGAATTCCCTGGCGGTCTAGTGGTTAAAAAAAGTACAGACAGCCAGAGGAAACAGAGGCAAGTGACCCGAGTGGGCCATTCATAGGAGGGGCGCTCCAGATGTCTGAGGAGCACGTGAAAAGCTGCTCCAACACCCCGAGGAGACACCACCACATCAGGTTACTCACTACTGGTGCCACCCTCACCGCCCTCATCTCTGAAATGGGTTGAATCCTTCCAGGAAGGACTGAGTAGAAACAGCGTGGGAGTTGTGTGCGGGCACTGGGCCTGGCACGTGCAAACCCGCGATTAGTTCTCCCTGTTAATCAGCCTCAGGAATGAGGACTCCCCAGGCCCAAGGTCTTTTCAGGCCTTCTCCTGCCTCTGACCTGGGAGGTCGGGGGTGTGGCTAGAAGGCTAAGAGTCCAAGAGATAGGCTCCATCTGGGTAGCAACTGGGTCTGTTTATCTACCACAGTGTCCCCGGAGGCCACAAAGGGCCAGGCGCTCCAGAGTATTTGTTGGAAAAAAGGGTAATAAACCAATCACATTCACATTTCTATGCCAGGCACTAGGATACGTATGTTAGGAGCAGAACTTTACACAAGCCCCAGGACACGCAGAGGAACCTCAGTTCTAGAGGAAGAAGCTGAGACACGAAGAGGCCCGAGTGGCTGCCGAGATTCGAATCCAGAGCCGTGGGAGAATGCCAGTCTTCCTTCAGCTCCTGGAAGGCTCCCCGCGCTCTCCCGCCTGGAACCTCTGCACAGGCAGCTCCCTCAGCCTCGACAGTCACCCTCCTCCTCCCTGAGCTCATCCTTCAAGCAGCAATTCCTCCTTAGGAAAGCCTGCCCTGTAATTCTCACATTGGGGGTGGGGCGGGCGGGTGGGGGAAGGACACCCCTCACATCATACACGCTGGCAATGACACTCTCTGCTTATTATGGCTTGTTCGTTCATTCGGCCCACCAGTGTTTACTGAGGGACTACTACAAGTCAAGCCCTGAGATACAACAAGGGACGCAAGAATCCCCCCCCACCGCCTTGAAGCTAAGTCATTCGGGGTGGGGCGGGCCGAGAGGACACTAACCCACACGCCCACAGTCATAACTAAGGATCAGTAGTGACGGTGAGTGGACCAGGAGAACCAAGCAGGGGAAGGTGGGGAGAGAGAGTGACGGCACTACTGTAGACAGGAGTCAGGGAGATCTTCCTGGATGCAGGGATGCGAGGTACTGCAAACACAAGGGAGCAGCATGAACAGAGGGCCTGAGGCAGGACCAGCCTGGAATGTTCCAGGAACAGGGCAGCAGGAGAGGAGTGAAGGCGAGCAGGGAACCTGGGCCAGGATCTTGTGGGGCCTTGGAGGCGTTCCCAAAAGAGATGAAGCCACGGGAGGGCGCCCAGCAGGGCAGGGAACCCCTGGCTGGGCACGGGGACAAACTGTGGGGGCAGCGGGGGAGTGAGGAGGCGGCCACATGGCCCAGGCAGGAGTGGAGGGCGGCTGGAACGGCGGAGACAACAAGGAGTGGGAGGCGCTGGGGTCTAATCTGAGGCAGAACAGCCGGCTTTTTTTTTCAGTACGCGGGCCTCTCACTGCTGTGGCCTCTCCCATTGCAGAGCACAGGTTCCGGACACGCAGGCCCAGCGGCCATGGCTCACGGGGCCAGCCGCGGCATGTGGGATCTTCCCGGACCGGGGCACGAACCTGCGTCCCCTGCATCGGCAGGCAGACTCTCAACCACTGCACCACCAGGGAAGCGCCAGCCGGCTTTCTTGACATCGTGGATGTGGAGGATGAGGACAAGAGGAGCCAGGATGACGCCAGATTCCTGGTCCCATGGAGAGGACGGATGGGGTGCCCGTGAACGAGGCAGGGTTGCTGGGAGGAGATGGGGCTTGGGAGTCTGGTCTATTTTACCTGTCTCCGCATCACTCTTTGGTCAAGGTCTGGGTCGCCTGCCAGACTGAGCCCACCGAGGGAGCCTGCTGTGTTCACCTCTGGGTCCTGGCACCCGGGGCCCCAGCACAGGGCTTATCAAGGAGTAAGCATGGGACTCCCATAGGTGGGATGGGTAAGAGCTGGCCTGGATAGGAGCCCGGGGAGGAGAAAAGGACAAGAGGACTCATCTCAGCGATAAGAAGCACACGTTACTTCTGTAGGAGAAGAGAATATAAAGTGTTCCAAGGTCAGTTACAAAGTCTGAGAGACCCAGTGCAGGGAGGACGAGCAGCGCTGCTGGGTGGGCGCGCAGTTACGGCCACTCTGGACAGCTGCGTGGCGGGCTCTGCTAAGGGGGTGAGACTCGACCCTCTGAGCTGAGCACCGCAGCCCGGATGTGATCCCTGGAGAAGTGCATGCACACAGGTCCCAGCAGATGTGTTGAAAGAGCACAGTCACCCCCGCGCAGCAGGGGCGGAGAAGTAAGTTATGATTAGCAGGCTGCCCAGCAACGAGGGCGAATGAACCACTCACACCCACAACCACATGGCTGTGCCTCACAGACCAAGGATGAGGGAGGGCAGACCCAGACGAGGATGTGCTGCAGGAGTCCCTTTATGTGAAGTCTCCAGGCAGGCGAGGTGGCAGGCTATAACTCAGGATGCACACCTAGTAAAACCTCTGGAAAAGCGGGGGCCTGGTGACCCCCAAGGTCAGGGAGGTGGCCTCTACTGGGGTTGTGGTCAAGAGGGCATGGGAGGCTCCTGAGGTGCTGTGTTCGCAGTCTTCGCCTAGGTGTGGTGAAAATGCTGCTCACCTTATAATTACCTGTTAAACTGACATGGGCACTGATGCACTTTTCTATAGGCATGTTACCCTTCACCACTGTGGAAGGTTTAAAGAGGTGGAATCAGCAAGGTACATAAATACACAAATAATCTGGGGCCAGATTTGGAGGAAGGGAGCTGGGGAAGTGGCTGCAGGCAGCAGAGGAGGGGTCCCTAGGGAGAAAGAAAGCGAGAGAAAGAGAGCGTGTACCTGCGCACAGGACTTGGGGGGTTGTCCTCACCTGGGGGACAGTAGGAGCCCAGCCCTCCCGCAATGCCCTACTTCCTCCCCATTCCCAGCACTCGCGTGCAGGGCTGGCAGGAGGGGCAGGGGAGGGGGAGGAGGCTCAGGCGGCTTCCCCATGTGTGGGAGTGGCTGAAAGCCGCCAGGGGAAGCAAGCCTGAAACTGCCACACAATGCCGCTTTATCAGAGTTTCCAGGGCCGGGCTAGAGCGCTGGAGTGGGAGCAGAGGGCCCAGGAGGGAGGCTCTCTATGTGGGGCCCCTGCCCGGCGTCCCCACCTGCCAAGGTGTGCCCTCCAGAGCTCCCCTGCAGCCGGCTGGGAAGGCAGGAGCCTTCTAATCCCTCCGCTCAGTTAGCAGGTGGCAGGGGGAGCCCGGGGCCAAACCCCAGCCCTGCTGGCTGACACCAGGCTGGTCTCCCAGGTTCTCCATTTCCTCCCCTTAAAAGTGGGATAATAAGAACATCTACATCTAGGCCTTCGCTGGTGGTCCAGTGGGTAAGACTCTGGGCTTCTACTGCAGGGGGCCCGGGAACTAAGATCCCACATGCCGCTAACAAAAAACAACCACCACCAAAAAAACAAGAACGTCTACATCTTGGGGTTGCTAGGAGGATGTGACAAGTTCGTTCACTCAAAGCACACAAAACAGTGCCTGCTAATACTAATAATATAGAGTAATACTGTGAGTACTAATACTGGCAGCTATCTGTCTTTGAACACTTACTATGCATTCTGTCTGATGAGTATGCATTTATATCCTCAAAACAACCCTGTAAAGGAGGTATCATTACCATCCCCATTTTATAGATGAGGACGCGGAGGCACAGAGGGGTGAACCGACTTGTCCGGGATCACACAGCTAAGAGTGGTGAAGCTGGCTCCAGAGTCTACGCCCTCAGTCTCCACTGCACCCGACAGGTCAAGAGCTCCAGACTGGAGCGAGGCAGGCCTGGATTTGAGTCCCAAACCTGCCACTCACTCACTGTGGTTTCCAGCCTATGCCTCAGTTTCCTCTTTTTAGGGAAAGCAAAAATATCACAAATAGACAGGAAAGGAAGTCCAGAGGGCTTTCAACAAACACAAAGATGCTCCCTTTTACTCATATTAAAATCAGGGGACTTCCCTGGTGGTCCAGTGATTAAGACTCTGTGCTTCCCCGGCAGGGGGCATGGTCGGGGAACTGAGATCCCACATGGTACGGCCAAAATTAAAATAAAATAAATAACAAGAATAATTTTTAAAAATCAGAACCACAATAAGGACCACTTACTGTGGCACCGGCCTGACTGGCAGAGGTCAAAGTATCAGATAACACCCATCCACATGGCGAGAACGTGAGGAGACCACGGCGCCACCGGACACTGGGAGTGGGGTGCAA
Organism: Lagenorhynchus albirostris; assembly: GCF_949774975.1. Lineage (NCBI taxonomy): Eukaryota > Metazoa > Chordata > Mammalia > Artiodactyla > Delphinidae > Lagenorhynchus > Lagenorhynchus albirostris. The sequence continues at coordinate 14,275,062 of NC_083113.1, forward strand.
ACAGGAGCGTGCTCTCAGGCAGGCTGGGACACTGCCAGCAGAGCTCCCGGGGCACGCATCTCAGACCCCCGAGCACCTCCAGAGGTGTGCCCACAGCTCACACGCGTGTGGGGGGACACCATGCCATGTAACCTCACACAGCCACAGAAAGCACGAGGAAGCCCTCTACATCCTGACACAGAACTTAAGAGTGAAAAATGCAAGGGACAGGACAGAATACAAACATGGGAAGTCGGCTCCACGTGAGCAAAAACAAAAGCGGGGGAGAACACGTGCAGGAACAAACACCCAAGAAAGAAAAGAAACCAGGAACAATGCTGTCTCTGGGAAGGGGCCCGAAGACAGAGAAGGGGTGGGAAAGAGACCTTATCGCTGTATATACCCTTCTGCGCTGTGCGTGGTTTCTCAACTGCAAATAGGCAATACATGCAGACAGGGCAAAAATGGGCCTCTTAAAATTAAAATGCAGGAAAAGAGAAATGAGGTTAATAACACCTCCTCCTCAGGGCTCCCGGCCGCGCCACGGCGGGATGCTCAAAGAGCACACATCTGGCGCCTGGCACTCAGGGACCTGGCGGCTAGCACGGTGTCACGAGGGGCTGGGAGCAGGCGAACAGGAGGCTGCAGCCCAGAGGGGCACACGTACCATGAGGTTACTATGTACCAGCTAATGTGCTAAGCACTCGACAGCACGGTCTCCTCCAATCCCCCCGACAGCCCATTTAACAGGTGAGGAAGGTGAGGCCCGGGGGTGCTCTGGCTCTTCCAGTAGGGGGTCGGGCTGAGGGACGTGTGAGCGGAATGCGTGGCCCTGGCAGGGAAGGTGCCATTGGGCAGGACCAGAGGGCCCCGTGAGACAGGCTGCAGTGAGTGGTGGCTTCTGACACATCTGCTGTAGCTGGCTCCCCTGGGACCTGGGAAAGCTCCCCTTCTGACCCTCCCTGCCCACCTCCACCAGCGTTCCTGTGGGCCAAGGCAGCTGGCAGACAATAAGCCCCAGCCCCGGATGGGTGGCTGGGCCGGGAAGGGTCCCATTTCCCTGGCTGTGACTTGGAAGGAGACTGCTTCCTGCTGGCAGCATCTGTGGCCGCCCGGCTTGGGTGATGGGAGAAACAGCTGCTGGGGACACCCCGACCGGCGTCTGGCCAGGAAGTCTGGCTCACTGTGAGCCAGCAGGACAAGGAGGGGTGAGGCAGTAGACACGAAAGGGAAGGGGGCTGTGGGAGGTCGTGAGGGAAGTAGGGACCCAGTGCCCAGAAACCACCCAGGCTGAACAGGCCCCCGAAGAGTTTCTATCTAAACAGGAGCCTGGAAGAACAGGAAGTACCTTGTCTTACCAAGACCACTTCCAAAACACTGCAGGGCACCGGAGCCTGAAGGCCTGGAGTTCAAGTCCTGCCTCTGCCACGTGCCTGCTGTGTGACCCTAGGCAGGTCACGTATCTCTCTGGGTCTCAACTCTCTCATCTCTAAAAAGGAGATGATACCAGTACCTACCTCATAGGTTGTTGTGAAGCTCAAATGAGTCCATACGGCTAAAGGACTCACAATCTTGGCCAGCACACGGGACCCTCCAACACCGCCACCCTCATGCTACCCACTCTCTTCTGCTTGGACTATCCTGGCAGCCTCCCCTCAGGTCTCCCGGCCCCCACCCTCCCTGATCTGTTCCCCACATGGCAGCCTGAGCAATCTTTATAAAAGGCAAAGCAGATGTTGCTTAAAGCCCTCCGATGACTCCCATTACACACAGAATGAAGTCCACACTCCTCACCCCAGCCTGTCACCCCCTGCTGTATCTGCCACACCTCCCCACCTTCTTGACCTCACTGCCAGCTCTGCCACACTGGCTTCCTTGGTGGCAACTGAACATCCCAAGCTCCTCTGGACCTCAGGGCCTTTGCACTTTCCATACCAACTACCTGTTCTGTTCTTTCCAACTCTTCCCAGGCCTGGCTCCCTCTCATCAATCAGATGTCTCCTTCTCCAGAAAGCCCTTGTGCTGGCTCCCCAGGCTGGGTCAGATGCCTCCTCCTGATTCCTACAGTCCCTGTGCGTCCCCCATCCCAGCCCTAACCATTCTGCTTGTGCATCCCTATCCCAGCCCAACCACTGTGGGCTGTCACTGTCTGGGGACAGGTCTATCTCCTTCACTGTCCTGTAACCCATGAGGGCAGGGCTTGGACTGTGTTGGTCACCACTGGGACCAATGATCTGACACACATGAGTGTATCAAGGCTTTGCCCATCCCTTTCCGAGCTGCACCTCCTTCCTCTTTGCCTCCCTCCTGAGGAGGTTTAAGTCAGTACCGTTTCCCTTCCCAAATGTCAGCCCTGGGAGATGATCCCCAAGGAGAGTTGGGTCAAAGTTTCAGCCACTGTCCTGGATACCCTAGAGGGCGAAGGTCAAAGCCCAGCCTGCCTTCTCCTCTGGGTGTGAGGGCTCAGTAGGTGTCAGGCCCCAGCTAAGCCCGTCACATGAACCATCCCCCTGTTTCCAGCCTGGGGTGAGGGGGGCAGGCAGGTGGCATGAAACCTACCACCTCATGGCTGAGTAAATTGTTTCAGCAAGGGCCGCAGACTTGCCCGAAGCAGGACACGGAGGCAAGGGAACCCTCAAGCACTGCTGGGAAGCATATTGGTACAAATACTTAGGGAAGCAATTTGGAAGGTCCAGCATTTCCACTGTGAGACATATACCTAAGAGAGACTCTGACTGTGGTACACAAGGAAACATGTCTAGAATGTTCACTGCAGTGTTGTTTGTTACAGTCCCAGTGGGAACCACCTAAATGGCCACCGAAAGGTGAATGGGTAACTCCTGTCACTAATACAAAAAGAAACGCAGAAAGGGAAAACGAATGACCTGCTCTAGACCGACACACGTCCACATGGAGAAAAAGCCAAACTAACGCAGAGCAGAAGAAGCAGGCTGTTTACTGTGGTATGCTTTATATGATCTGTAAAACTGTAAAACACTGGGCAACCCTGGCTGGCCATCAGAACCACGTGCCGATGCTGGCCCCACGCCAGGCCAAGGGACTCCAAGCCAGAATTTCTAGGGTGGGCCTGGGCAGCAGTATTTTTGAAAGCTCTCCAGGTGACTGCAGTATGTAGCTAGGGTTGAGAGCTATTACTCTATTGTTTGTGAATCCATCCGAGGGCAGGAACAGTAGGAAAACCTGCAGAGGAAGGCTGGACACCAAATCCAGCCCAGCGGCTACCACTGGGAGGGAGGACAGGCAGGGAGGGCGGGGCAGAGAAGAGGGGCCTTTAACTGTATCTACCGTGTGCTCTGTCCCAGGCTGGACACTGGAAGCGTGGGTGTTTTGCTACATTGAGAGCTCTACTTTTTTCCCTAGTCTAAAAATGTATCACAGGAACAAAACTGGCAAATAAGAAATCACTTGCTCAAGGTCCCATGGCTGGTAAGTGATGGGGCAGGAGCCCGAATGTCTAGTGCCAAAGCCCTATAATTCCCCCATTATCTGTGCCAAGCCCTGAGATGCTGAGCGAGTTGCCGCCGTGAGGGCCCGAGGCTGGCTGGCCTCATAGGGCTGCCTGGCCCTGTACCCACCCAGTGACCCTGCCAGAGCCAGGCGGGGGAGGGGCAGCTCCCAGAGTAAGCCAGGAGGCAGGTGGAGAGAGGCCCGGCCACCACCTCTGAGGCCCTCCTCAGGTAGCGGTAGCAGCAGCGGCCTCAAGACCAGTGCTTACATAGCACCTACTGTGTGCTAGGCCTCAGGCCAAGCGCTTTATGCTCTGCATCCTCACAGCAGTTCTATGAAGTAGTCATTATCGTTGTGCCCATTTTGCAGAGGAGGAAACTGAGGCCCAGAAAAGTTAAGCGACTTGCCCACGGTCACACAGCCTGTGAGTGATGAATGTGAGCCAGGCATCCTTGCACCAGCGTCCTTTCTCTGAACCACTCCCCAGTACTGCCTCAGAGCTCCACACACACAGGGCAGCTACTCATCTGCCCCTGCTCCACTGCCCACCCTCCTCCAAGGCCAGGAACCCTAGGGGTCTCACACAGGCTACATGCTGCCGACAAGCCCCCAACTCTGCATCCCTGACCTCCACTCACGCCTTTTCTTCTGCCTGGCGCACCCTTTCCCATTCCTCCTACTCATCCTTCAGAGATTACCCAGGGGACTTTCCAAGGGACAGAGTACCAGGCCCAGGGTCTGGGCACTCTCCTGGTCCTCTGACCGTGTCCTCGCAGGCCACGTCACTGCTGGTAGAGATGTAGCCATGTATCACTGGCTAGGGGTCTGGTTCCGGTCCGCTCCCACCAAGGGACACTGAGGGCCCTCAGGGGCCAGGGGCTCGTGTGTCTTGTCCGCTGCTGCAGACCCAGCACCCAGCACCACGCCCGACATTCAACCACCACCAACCCAGCACCCTCCATGGACCAGGCAGTGATTCAAGTGGGGATTCAGGGAAAGAACAACATGGAGAAATTCCTGCCCGTGAGGGGCCCACATTCTAGTGGGAGGCAGACAAGAAACTGCGTGTTGATAAATAAGTTAAAGACCGAGTGAAGGGCTGGGAGAGAACAATAGTGAGATAAAGAGTGTGTGTGGAGGGCGGTTGGGAGTTCCCTGGTGGCCTAGTGGTTAGGATTCAGTGCTTTCACTGCAGAGGTCTGGGTTCGATCCCTGGTCCGGGAACCATCCCACATGCCACACAGCACGGCCAAAATACCACAAAACAGTGTCTGGGGGCAGGGTGGTCCTGGTCAGGCTGTGAGTGAGTGGCTCGTGAGTGAGAGGGTGCAAAGTGGGGAAGGGATTCCAAGCAGAGGGAACACAAAGGTCAAAGACCTGGAGGCAGGCATAAGCCTACAGAGTTGAAGAATAGCAAACAGGCCAGTGTGGTTGGACCTCGGGGAGGGACGCGAGAGAGCAGGAGGAAAAGAGGTGGCAGTGACTGAAGATCGTGAGGAGAGGTTGGGGTTTTAAGGACAGAGAACACCCAACTTTGTACAGGGTACCACCCAACAACACCCTCCCCAGACAGGAGCCTGCCAGAGTCACTTGGACTCCGGGCCACCCACAAACACCCCATCCCATCGGCCCAGTGGACCCTCTCCTCCCAGATCACACCCTTCCACGGAGGCCAAACAGACAATCTGTTCCTGCCCAGGGAGTGGCCCGGCCTTGCCCAGCCCCCTGCTTCCACGAACAGACATCTGGCAATCTACAGTGTGGCGACCAGGGGCAGGAGCTCTGGAATCATTCAGATCCAGCCTGGAATCTGCCTCCATCACTTAGCAGAAGCTCTTTGAGCCTCACTTTTTGTGGCTGTAAACTGGGTGTATCTAGATTGTAGTACAATAAGACCAGGCGCTGAGCACAGTGTCAGCCCTCATTAAGTATTAACCAACATTATGAGTATTTGAGAGGCAGCAGAGCATAGAACTCTGGGCCCAGAACTCCAGAGTTCCAATCTCAGCTGCAAAACGTACTCATGAGGTGGCCCTGGGCAAATCACTTGGCCTCTTAATAATGGCACCAAGCCCATAAGGTTGTGGTCAGGATTAAATACTTGTAAAGAGTTTAGAACAGGGTCTGACACATAGTGCTTTATGAGTGCTTGGAATTCTTTTCATTATCTGCGGGAGGGGGGCTTCCTTCTCCCCCACCAGAAAGCACCTTTGATTTCTTTCTTGAATGTCCTACTCCTCCTCTCCAGCAATATGTCCCACTTGGGTTTTAACTTTTGACCCTTGGGAACATCATCTGTCGGGCCATCAGATTCTGATTTTGCTCGCTTTGGTCACGCCCCACCTTTGATCTCATAAAGATGCCCCCCAACCTAAGTCTCCTACATTTGCTCCACTGGCTGCTGCCTTAACTCCAACCGCCGCCCCCACGGTTGTGACCTCTGACCCTCATAGGCACATCCTCCCATCAGATTATTAATTTGACCCCCTTTTTTGACATTCACCCCGTGCCCCTCCAACGAACTCCCACTTCAAATTTCGAATTTTGCGCCCCCCTTCGCCACGCCCCCTTCGTTAGTTTGACCTCTGACCTCCTATACACCTCCCTCCCTCCCGCTCAGCGTAGACCCACGACCCCCCCGGACGCGACCCTTCCCTCCACAAGTGAACTTTGACCCCAGCGGCCCCGCCCCCTACTCGCCTAAACACTCTACAACCGCCCGGCGCACCCCAATCCCGTGGCCAGACCACTTATCCTACCGGCTCGGCACCGCAGTCGCTCGCGGCCTAGCTGCTCGGCCCGGAAATCGGCTCGCTCACGCCGCCCTCAGCTCTCTTGCGCCGCCGCCACCACGGCCACTGCCGCCGCCATGTTGAATCCCCAACGAACATCCGGGGCTTTCCCCCCTCGCCGTCCACCAGTCCCCATAGCAACGGGGCTGACTGGGCCGGGGGCAGGGCCCACTCAGGGGCGGAGCTGGGCTCCGGGCAGCGCCGCTCCAGCCTCTGATTGGTGCTGATAGTCCAATAGGAGACCTTCGGGCGGAAAATGCCAAGCAGGGATTGGAAAATTTGGAAAGGGTGCGGAGAGGCTGGCTCCCAGCCCACTTGGATTCTTAAAGGGGAAAATGGCTATCCTCTGGTAACAGAACTTCCCACCTTCCCTCAAAAGGAGTTAGCGGGTGGAAGGCAGTAATGGTAATAATGGCCAGAAACAGTTCGTAAGCATTTACTATGTGTCAGACACCCCGCCAAGTGAAATTTCTCGCCGAATACTCACAACAGCCGTATTGTATGTTAATACCCATTTTACAGATAAAACTGAGGTTTAGAGGGGCGAACGAGCTGGTTCGGGATCACAGGAAGTAAATAATGAGTTTTGGACGACGTCTGTCAGTCTGTCTGAGTCCGGGAACTTGGCCCGGAATCAAGGCACAGTTTGATTTAATCTTTTTATAAGGTTTTTTTTGTGTGTTTTTGTTTTGTTGTTTATAGTATTTATTTGTAAAAAATTTTTTTGAAAAAAAAACCCCGTAATCTAAACTCGGACATCTTTTTCTGTGATTGCACTCATTGAGCTCCAGCCACTTTGCTCTTCCAAAAAAAAAAAAAAAAAAAATCAGGTGCTCTCCCACTTCAAGGTCATTGCATTGCCTTTTCCTTCTGTCTGGAATAGACTCTTCCCCCATGTATCGTCATGGCTACCTCCTTTCTGTCCTTCAGGGTTTTACTCAAATGTCATCTTATCAGTGGGACTGTTCCTGCCCATGCTGACTAATGCAGCAAACATCCCTCTCACATGCTACTAAACCCCTTACCTTGTCTGCTTTTTCTTATTTTCTGTTGCTCAAATCATCCTCTAACATACTAGATCATTAGATAATCATAGTTACTGTTTTTTGGCTCTCTCCGCTGCTGTCGTGTCAGCACCATGAGAGCATTGATTTTTGTCTGTTTTGTTCACTGTACTTGCCCATTTGTTGAATGGATGGTTGGATGAGTTGTAAATCCACCTCCGCAGAGGTACTTTTAAATATTTAGTGCATCTCCCTTGCCCCAGCACAGTGTCTAGCACATAGTAGGCATTTAATTAATATCTGCAGAAACAATGAATGAGTGATTGCATAATGTCTTTTTTTCTGTGCATTTACCTACCTTTTATTTATTTTTAAAATAAATTTATTTTATTTATTTTTAATTTTGGCTGTGTTGTGTCTTCGTTGCTGCGCTCAGGCTTTCTCTAGTTGCGGCGAGCAGGGGCTACTCTTCGTTGCGGTGCGCAGGCTTCTCATTGCCGTGGCTTCTGTTGTTGCAGAGCATGGACTCTAGGCGCGTGGGCTTCAGTAGTTGTGGCTTGCAGGCTCTAGAGCACAGGCTCAGCAGTTGTGGCGCCTGGGCCTAGCTGCTCCGCGGCATGTGGTATCTTCCTGGACCAGTGCTCGAACCTGTGTCCCCTGCATTGGCAGGTGGATTCTTAAGCACTGCGCCACCAGGGAAGCCCCCTACCTACCTTTTAAAACAGAATTGGAAACACATTTATAAAGAATTTTGTATCTTTTTAAAACAAGACTATAAATATCACCAGTAACTTTCCAGGTCATTAAATATTCTTCAAGAACATTTGTTTTAATGGCTGCATAAGATGCCATTCTATCAATGAATGCTAATTTGTCTGAACCACTCTTTCTTGTTGAACATCTAAACTGTGATAAATATTTTGCTATTATAAATAATTTATCCCACCCCCAAAATCCAAGCAGTTAAATATTTGTGCACATCTTTAATTATTTCCTTTGAAAAGATTACCACAGTTGGAACTGCTGGGTCAAAGGAAACGTACATCTTTAAGATTTAATAATAGTAACAGTTCCCATGCTTCAAACATTTCTGTGCACTATACATGGTGCTAAGTTGCATAATTTAATCAACAGGGGCTGTGATTATCCCTGCTTCACAGAGGAGGAAACTGAGGCTTAGAGAAGTAACTTCATTTGCTCGAAACCCCACACTGGGCTCATCCCTAGCTTTGATGCCCAAGCAAGGCTCTCGCTAACTTCCCTCTGCTGCCTCCCCACGGCCTGGGACACACATTGCCAAGTTGTGCTGCAGGGATCCAATTCACACACCCGCCAGTGTTCGGAGAGAATATGCCCTTTAAACTACCCTTGCCAGCATTAAACATTCTTGTTCTTGTGCTCTTTTGAAGTCTTTCTGCCTTACTGAGTCTCCGTTTTTAAAAAAAAAAACAAGTCTTGGGACTTCCCTGGTGGTCCAGAGGTTAGGACTCTGCCCTTCCACTTCAGGGGACACAGGTTCAATCCCTGGTCCCTGGGCGGAGAACTAAGACTCTGCAACCCCACCTCACCCCCCACACACACAAAAAAACAGCAAGTCTAGTAGCTGAGACGATGGCACTTTATCCAAGTCCCAGTGATGGGAGGATGGCCGGGTACAGCCTTTGTCTCTCTCTTTTTAATTTTATATTGGACTATAGTTGATTTACAGTGTTGTGTTAGTTGCAGGTGTACAGCAAAGTGGTTCACTTACACATATACATATACCTAGTCTTTGCCTCTTTAATACCCTGCACACAGTGCAGGGCATCAGGCTCTAGAACCCATGTTTGGGGAAGCCCTCCTGTCACTTAGTTGGGGATCTCAGTCAGAGATCAGAGCCCTGGAACAAGCCCAGTGGTAGATCTGCTCCAAGGGTTTCCTCAGGATGGGCAATCAGTCCCTTCTACTTCAGGGCCCTGGGAGAGGAAATCGGGCCCAAAGAGCCTCCTATAGCAGGCTTCCTGGAGGGGTTGGTGAGGAGGTGACCCCCAATAGATGGAAAAGGTGAGGAGAGTGAAGAGGATTTGGCCTCATAAAAATGATAAATTTCAGGCTTCCCTGGTGGCGCAGTCGTTGGGAGTCCGCCTGCCAATGCAGGGGACATGGGTTCGAGCCCTGGTCTGGGGAGCAGCTAAGCCTGTGTGCCACAACTGCTGAGCCTGCGCTCCAGAGCCCATGAGCCACAACTCCTAAAGCCCGGGCGCCTAGAGCCTGTGCTCTGCAACAAGAAAAGCCATTGCAGCGCGAAGCCCGCGCAACGCAACGAAGAGGAGCCCCTGCTTGCCGCAACTAGAGAAAAGCCCGCGCGCAGCAACGAAGACCCAACACAGCCGAAAATAAATAAATAAAATAAATAAATTTTTAAAAAAATGATAAATTTCAATACATCATGGGAAAAGATCAGTGGCAATATATAGATGGCAAGCAAAGCTTCCTGTCCTTTATATGTAAAGAGCATTTACAAATTTGTGGTCCAGTGGTTAAGACTCCACACTCCCAATGCAGGGGGCCCAGGTTCAATCCCTGGTCAGGGAACTAGATCCCACATGCCGCAGATAAGCGTTCACATGCCACAACTAAGGAGCCAGTGAACTGCAACTAAGGAGCTCTCGAGCCACAACTAAGGAGCCCATGTGCCACAACTAAGAAGCCAGTGAGCCGCAACTAAGGAAACTGCCTGCTGCAACTAAGGAACCCAACTGCTGCAACTAAGACCTGGCACAACCAAGTAAATAAAAAAAAAAGAAAGAAAAAAGAAACTGCAAGGAGCCTTAGGCCTAGTGGAGCCTGGGGGGGAATAAGATGTGAGGAGGCTGAAACTGCATGGTGCAATGGAGGAATACATGTGCCATCAGCCAGAGCTAGGGGTTCACAGGCTTCTCTCAGGGGAGCCCTCAGCCCTGGGGCCAGAGCCCAGCCTTTGCCTAGGACTTCTGGAGTCAGACCTGTCCATCCCCAGCTCAGAGCCCTCCCCTTGTTCCATGTCACTCAGGATAAAGGACAGAGTCCTCCCTGTGACCCACAAGGCCCCACGCGATCTACCCCAGTCACCTCCCTGCCCTCATCCCCACTCTGCCTCTCACTCCCTCTGCCCTCTGACAGGATGGGCGTGCTTCTGTCTCAGGGCCTGTGCATTAGCTGTTCCTCTGCTTGAACTGCTCTGCGCACATGGCTCCCCCTTCAGATTCCTTCAGATCTAAACATCACCCTCTCAGTGAGGTCTCCCTGACCACCCTCGTGAAAACTGCCACTGCCCCCCACTACTCTCTATCCCCCTTCCTGCTTTTTCTGTGCATTTATCACTATTTACCATTATATGTTTTACTTATTTATTGTGTTTGCTGTCCGACACCCTGGATAGAATGTCGGCTCCATGAGGGCAGACATCTCTGTGTTGTTCACAGCACGGAGAACAGGTCCTGGCACATGACAGGTGCTCAATAAATACCGATTGAATACAGGAAAGGAAGAAGGGAAACAGGGGGAGGGGGAAAAATTTAAAAAGGGAGGAAAATGGCAGCTCCGTGAGCTCCTAAGCTTGTCAGCTGCCCCAGTTGGAAGTTAGGAGTGTTAACACTTCCCGCCTTCCAGGATAAGTCAGTGCCAGGCTGGGAAACTGAGGCATGAAGGACACTGGTTACCGCTCCTTGGGCCATTGGAGACAGGCCTCTGATTGGCACTAAGGGCCGGCCTGGAGGAGAAAGTCACCATCGCCACCTGCTGGACAATGGTGTCATGACAGCCATGCCCACCCTGCTGACTTGGGGCTGGTGATGGCCCTCGCACGGTGGTCAGGAGAGGAGTCGGCCCAGTGGGGCATCCCCAGCAGAAGTTCAGAGTCCACGGAGACACAGCCATAAGCCTCTTTACTCCTGAGGCTCTGTGGACACTCTGCCCAGTCAGTGCTATGCAGGAGGGCAGGGTTGTGCCACCCAAGACCTGTCTTGCTTCACTTTGCCCGTACAGCTGCTCTCCCAACACAGCAGGTTGGGACCCCCACCTCTCGGGGAGGGGAGAGCTGCTCCAGCTCCCTCAGGGCTGCATCCACCCCACATGGGACCTAGGAAGGTAGAGGAGTCGAGGACCTCCCTGACACCCTCCTGGGCCTGGTAGCAAGGCCCAGGGTTCCTGATGAGAGCTGTCTCCATCCCCAGAGGTACATCATCCGGCCAAGCAGGGGTCTCACCACCCAGACATGGTCCACAATCTTCCCATCATGCAAGGGACAGAAAAAATAAAATAAAATAAAAGGAGGTCATGAAGGCTGAAAGCCCAGATTCTGGGGCCAAGTGGCCTGAGTTCAAATCCCAGCTCTGCCTCTGATAGGCTGTGTGACCTTGGGTGAGCTATTAGACCTCTCTCGGTGTCAGTTTTCCTCAACTGGAAAGTGAGGATGATAGTAATAGTACCTACATCATAGCTATCATGAGAATTAAGTGAGATATTTGGAAAAGGCTGAAAAGGGAACCTGGCACAAGGCAAGGACTGGGTAAGTGTGGGCTATTATTATTAGAGCACAAACCCTGGAGTCAGACAAAACTCACTTTATATCCCAGCAAAGCCACTCCCTATGTGGCCTTCAGCACATGCCCCTACTCTGAGCCTCACTTCCATATTCCATAAAATGGGGAGAACTGAATAGATAACATACACAAGAGCCTGCCTGTGGTGTATGGGCTACACAGTAAATAGGAGTTATTTATCATAAAAAGAATATGGTCTTTGGGGTCAGATCTTAGTTCTGCACCCTCTGGCTGTGTGACCCTGGGAAAATTACCTCCCCTTTCTGAGCTGTAAAATGAAAAGAAAATTTGTCGCATGGTATCGTTGTGGTGATTAAAGGGACTAACTATAAGGCATCCAGTTCAGAGTCTGGAACACAACAGGTGTTCAATCAGTCAGTTATTAGCACCTTTATAAAACTACAGTGGCAGAAATAAAGGTGAGCCATGATTATTTGGGTCCGTCTAACCTTAAGCCATCCCTACCACACACACACATCATATTGCTTTCCCTCTACCTGTCTCCCACAACCTACCTTTTTCTTCCCCTGCTTCATGTGATAAATACCTATAGAATCGACCGTGTGTTAGAAACTGTTCTAAGCACTTCATATATAATAAGTCATTCAACCCCCATTCAACCCTGTGAGGTAGAAACTATTAATATCCCCATTTTTCAGATGGGAAAACTATGGCTCAAAGTTGCTTGAGGTCATCCAGCTGGTAAATAGCAGAGGCAGGATTTGAACCCAGGACTTCCAGCTCTCACGTCCACTTCTGAAACCACTTGGCTCCAGAGCATGCTAGGCCTGGTTACTCAGGCAGGTGGTTGGGCCACTGCTCACTGACCTGGTCATCAGACACCTGCTGGATGTGGACATGGGTCTCATTGAGGTTGTGTAGCCGTGTGTACCCGTTCTCTTTGATGCGCACGGTGCTCCAGGGCTGCGGGAAGAGGGTTAAGGAGGTCAGCCGCTCCTCACAACCCTGCCGGAGAGAATCATTTAGACCCAGGGCTGGCGCAGGTGGAGTACCCACTGGGGAGCAGAAAAGACCTGCCAGGCTGGGACCCTGCCACCCCCAAGGAAGACAAAGCCAGTTAAGACTTGATCTTGATAATGCTCACAGCTGAGTGTTTTGACCCAACCAGGCTTCCTGGTTCTCTGACTTCTAGAACAGTGCCTGGCTGTACAAGACTGTCCACTGCAGCATTTTCTCGAAAAGCCCTGAGCTGGAAGCCAGCCAAACGGCCATCAGTGGGGGTCAGTTAAATAAATTATAGGGTAGCCATCACAAAGTGGGGCGGTAGAGAAAAATGGCCAAGACGTATGGTTAAGGGGAAAATGCAATTCACAGAATAGAAGAAATTGGTGGCTCTCAACCCTCACTGCACAGTAGACCCTCCAAGAAAGCTATTAAAATCGTCATTGCCTGGGGGAGAGGAAGTGCTTATCCTTGCAGTAGAAACCCAGGTAATGTGAGCAGAAAGGATGAGGGAGCATCAGCCTCAAAAACAAACAAAAAAAATCACCATTTTGCAGCCATCATCATAGTAACTGATTGAAGCCAGAACCATCAATGGATGGTCAAAGTAGCGGCGAAAATTTGAGGAATATCAGGATATTTGTGGAGTCTCAAAGTTTCTCCAGGAGACCCTTGTTAATTTTAAAGGGGAAAACCGTGACTATGGTGGAGAAGATGTGTAAACTGAGACTTAAAGGGGCTAAAGAGATACCACGCACCTCCTCATAGGGTGCACTGAAAAGAACACAATATCGCTTTTGTATTCTTACCAAAAATGTGTAACTTCAATCTAATCACCAGCAAACATCAGACAAATCCGAACTGAGGGATAGTCTATGAAACAACTTTGCTATGCTCTTCAAATTTTTCAAAGTCATGAAGAATGAAGAAAGAGTGGGGAAATGTTTCTGATTAAAGGAAGGGAGAGGGGGCTTCCCTGGTGGCGCAGTGGTTGAGAGTCCGCCTGCCGATGCAGGGGGCGCGGGTTCGTGCCCCGGTCCGGGAGGGTCCCGCGTGCCGCGGAGCGGCTGGGCCCGTGAGCCATGGCCGCTGGGCCTGCATGTCCTGAGGCTGTGCTCCGTAGCGGGAGAGGCCGCAGCGGTGAGAGGCCAGCGTATCGCAAAAAAAAAAAAAGGAAGGGGAGAGATAAGACACGGAAGTAGAATGTATGACCTTAGACTAGATTCTGGACCAGAAAAAAAAAATTCTTTAATTTAAAGGACATGAATAGGACAATTGGCTAAATTTGAATGAGATTAGATAATGGTATATTATCAATGTTAACTACTTGAATCTGATTATTATACTGTACTGATGTAAGAGAATGTCCTCGTTTTCTTAGGACATGCAGATGGAAAGATAAAGGGGCATCATTTCTGCAACGTACTCTTCATCGGATCTGAAAATAATAGTAAAATGTATACATACACACACACACACACTTAGACAGTCAGACAAAAACAGAGATTGAAACAAGTGTGGTTAAATGTTCACATTTGGGAAATCTTGGGAAAGGGGATATGGAACATCTTTGTATTATTTTTGCTACTTTTCTGTAAGTCTAAAATAATTTCAAAATTTAAAATGAAAGAAAAAAGCTAACCTGCACTGATTAAGGTCAGAATAGTGATCACCTACACCTATGAGGAGCCACCTGTACCGATAACATTCTATTTCCTGCTGCAGGTGGTGGCCGCACAGGGGTGGCAATGCCAGGGCCGAGCCCTCGGAGATTCTGGTGTTTGTTCTGGGGTTGGGCCCAGGCATCGGAGTTTTAAAACCTCCCCAGGTAATTCTAACGTGCACCAAGGCTGAGAACTGCTAGGGTATGAAGCATGATCCAAGCTGTTTTTAAAAAGTGGGTGATGCCGTAACACATCTCCATTGAGACAATGACTCATTTGCATACATGGAAAATATTCTCAAATGCCACCCGAGATGTAACCATTGAGAGTGGGACTAAGAAGGGTGAGGAGAGTTTTACCTCCTGCCCTCTGTTCTGTTTGAATTTTTATCATGAGAGGTTCTTACTTTGATCTCACTAATTTGTAAGAAACAGCTTAAAAAATAAGCCCTTGCTTCTTGTGGAAGTGACTGATTCCAAGGCTCGGCGGGTGGGGGTAGGGGGACAGAAGATGATCCTGGAGCACCCTGTAGTGCCAAAAAGTAAGAGAGAGCCCACAAAACGACAGGGACACATCGAAAGGACACGGCCTGATCTGAAGAGTTCCCAGTGGCCAAAGTTAGAGCAATGTAGGCAGCAGCGTAAACGGCAGGAGTATTGGATTAGAGTCCACGGGAGAAGATAATTACCCATGAGCCCATACTAGTATAAATCCATAACTAACTAACCAAATAAATGGGGCGGAAGGGACAACTCTTCCTCATGGGAGGATGCTAACTAATAAATCGAGGAGGAATGAGGGAAATAGAAGATCCCCAGTAGAACATCCCAGTGATCACTGTAACAGACAAGACCCACTGATGGGTTCAAAAATTAGCAGGTGAAAGTTGGAGGAGAAACAGGACATTTGCAGGGTCTAAAAGCATCTCCCCCAAGATGTTTATCAACTAAAAAGGGAAATACAACAACTTTACAGAGCAAGAACCCAGCAGACACTTCCTTAAACAGGTGATTCAGAGAAATTCCTCCAGGAATGAGACACAGTGAGGACAGGGACCCCCCCGCCCCCGGTATGGCCCGCTGAGAAGGACAGACCATCATTTGTGACTGTGTGGCCCCAAATGCATAACCTGAATCTTGGCAGGAGAAAATATCAGACAAACCCAGATCCAGGTGCATTCTGAAAAAAACAACTGACCTGAATGAAAGACAAGGGAAGAGGGAGGAACCATCACAGTTTGGAGGAGACTAAGGAGACACAATAACTAAATACAGTGTGGGATCCTGAAACAGAAAAAGGTCATTGGTGGGAAAGCTGGTGCAATGTGAATAAAGTCTGGAGTCCAGTTACAATGCTAATGATAAGCCCTCTGCCCTGGATCCATCCAGTAGACCTGGGCAAGCACCCCCTGCCCCCGCCACTTATTGATCCTGTGATTCTGAAGGAGTATTTTACTGTCTGAGCCTCTGTTTCCACATCTGTGCAATGGGCATGCTATTGATACTAGGTGCATCTAACCACCTAAGAGATAGCAGCTGTATAAAGGATGAGGCACCCAGGCTGGTACAAGTGCAGCCCTCAATAGATCAGAGGCCAAAGCAGCACCCCCCCTCCCCCCACCCTGCTCGCGGCAGATCCGGTGATGATGTGGACGGGGACACAAGGGTGGGTGTTGGGCATCTCTCGGCTGCCATTAAATACCTGGAGAAGGGACAAAGGGGAGGGGTCTGTCATACCCAGCCAGGCCCCGCGGTTCTGACCTTGAGGGGGCGGTCCACTGACACCAGCCACATGGCTCTCAGCCCACCCCAGGCCTCACATGGTAGTTGTAAATTGGCCACAGGCATTCACAGGAGCGTTCGTGAGCCCACAGCTGCAGGTCCACCCCTGATACAAAGCAAGAGGGGGGTCAGGTCCCTGAATCCAGGAGAGATGGGGGGTGGGGTCTGGGGCTGGGGAGTCCCCTGGGGTCACTCACCGTATTTATAGAAAATATCCTCCAACTCATAGAACTTGCCGAGGAGGCCTCTGCAAACCTGGGCCGGATGAGCAAGGAGGTGAGGGGTGACTCGGGTCAACCCCCCCACCTGGATTTCAGCACCTTTTCCCCAGGGAGGGGGTCCTCACCTTGCTTTCATGCCAGGTGCAGTCATCCCAATCAGCACTGGAACAGTACATGGGCCGGTGACCCCACGGCGGGGCTGCTGGGTTCTTATTGGCTTTCTGCAGAGAAGGGCGCAGTGTGAGGGGCAGGGGTTGCAGGAGGGGGAGGCGAGGCAGGTCCAAGGGGGACATCCACAGGTTACCTGGAGGTCGCTCTCCAGCCAGCGAAACTGTCTCTCTACCAGGTGGCGCCGTAATGGAGAAAGAAATATACCTCGGTGGAGAAGGAAATGATGTGTATCGGGCCCAGATCCCAGCTGGAAGGGTCAAAGGGCAGGGGTCAAATATGGGGTCTCTCCTGCATCTCCCATCCTTCAGGGGAGGGAGGCCAGTCCCCCAGCTTCCCTCAGGTTACCGGTACCACAGGCCTTCACTGTCCCCTGGCATGATGAAGCGAGCTTTGTAGTTGGAGAGTTGCTGGATAAAAGGAAGTAAAACGGTGGGGAGAGGGTCTGGGTGCCCCCGCCCACCCCCACCTCCCACTGTCAGGCCAGGCCTGGCTCCCAGCCCAGCCCTCATCTCCTTTCCTCTCACTTCCACAAATGAGCTGCTGCAGTACGAGAGACTAAGGTGAGACACTAGGAAGGACTTTTCTTTGGCCAGGCCCTTGCCCACCCTGAAGCCCTCAGGCCTCACTAGCGGTCTTCGTGATTCCCAGGACATGCATGTATGGCAGGCTGGCGGCCACAGGTTCAATGAGATTCATGAACTTGTCCCTGACGTGAGCGTTGCCCTGAACCATGTTGTAGAAAAAGTCTCCCGGGGGGTGGAGGAGAGAATGAGGACCCAGACCTGGCTCTGCTTTCTCCAGATTCGAGAGACCTGGTTGGTCACGTGCGGGCTGTGCAAGTCCTGGCCGCCCCCACTGTGAGGCATCCTGGTTCTCCGATCCCTACCTCACACCCACCCGCATGTGCGCTTGGCACCATTTCCTGAGCCTCTGGTCCCCGAGGGCCCCTGCAGGACCTTGCCGGTCTCCTGTGCTCTGAGCACACCAGCCGCCATCTCACCCCTTCTCAGAGTAATAACAACGTTAAGACTGACATGGTCTGGGAACTTCCCTGGTGATCCAGTGGTTTAAGACTCGGTGCTTCCACTGCAGGGGGCACAAGTTCAATACCTGGTCAGGGAACTAAGATCCCGCATGCCCCTCGGAGGGGCCAAAATAAACAAATAAAAAAATATATAAGGGTGAATTAAAAAAAAAAGACTGACATAGTCTAGTCAGGTACCAGGCACATTTTCAGATGCTTTACATGCTCGATCACCTGACTCTTCAAAACACCCTCTGAGGTGGATGTTATTATCATCCCCGTTTCAGATGGGGAAACTGAGGCCCAGAGGGGTTAAGTGCTCATTTAAGGTCACAGAGCTGGTTAGTGAGGATCCAGGAATCAAACCCTGGGAGCCTGGTTCCAGAGTCTACTATGGCTTTGAACTATATCGGCCCCAATCTCCATCTCCCATCTGGTTCCCGTCCTCTCGAATCACAACAGAAATGATCATGACAACAAACACTTATGTAGCACTTACAACAGGACAGGCAATATCGACTTATTTAGTCATCACAAGAGCCCTGTGAATTCTAACCTAGTCTTAGCCCTTATAACAATAATACAGAGGAGAAAACCAACGCACATAGCTCGAAGCGTCAAGACTGATTTTAACCTGGGCAGCCTGGTTGACCACAGCACCGTCTCTGTGGCCAGTCTCATCCCCCAGCCTGCAGAGCCACGCTAGCCCCGGCCCAGGTCCCCTCCGCGGTCCTGGCGTTGCCTCCCACCCAAGCTTCCCCTCCCCGACCCCAAACCTCCAGGCGCACCCTGGCTGATGCCTCACCCACATGAAGAACAGCGTCGTACCTGCCCTGCTGGGTGTCACTGCACAATCAGGGTAGGGCCCTAGGATTGTCAGTCCCTATGTCCCCAAACACAGCCAGACAGGGGCTCCAGTGGGGCCCAGTCTTCAGGGCCCTGAAGAGGAACCGACGGCTCCAGCCCTGAGTACTGCCGCAGCAGTAAACTGAGGGGAAAGGAAAAGGTCACAGTCGGCTGGGGAGCGGGGTGGGGGGCACCCCAGGATGTCTCCTTCACCCCCATCCGTCTTCAACTGGTGTGGGGATTGAATGGGTCTGCCCTATGCCCCTTCTGTCCACCTCACCCCAGGTCCCCAGCCTTCCATTTTCATCCCAGGGTCTTATACAATAGGCTTGCAGGTAAGCAGAAGGGGTACCAGCCCACCTGAGCCACCCGCCAATAGCAGCTTCTAGCCCACATCCCACTCCTCTTCCCATTCCCCCCTCAACACCTGGGCCCAGGGCCCCTCTCACCATACTGGACCCTGGGCAGCAGCCCCTGCAGTGTGATTCGGTCGGTGTATGTAGAGCTTCCGCCAGAGAATGCCCCCATCCATAGAGGGGCTGAAGGTGCCCTGAGCCCGGAGGGGCAGGGGCCCCCCCTAGCTGCAGCCCGAACAACTGCACTTCCGAGGGGGTTGGGACCCATGTGGTCCAAGTTACAGTCATGCAGCCTGTCTCACCTGGAGAGAAAGGAAATGGGGGTCGGGCAGTGAGGCCTGGGCAGGGGTGGGGAGGGATGTGAGGAGAGTGAGGGGCAATAACGAGAGACTGAGGGGCTCTTGAACATTTAGTAGTTAAGATCACAGGTTCTGCAGCTTTCCAAGTTCAATCCCCGCTCCACCATTTCCAAGCTGTGCTTTCCTTGGGCAAGTCACTTCACCTCTCTGAGCCTCAGTTTCCTTCTCAATAAAATGGAATAATAATAGTATCTTCCCTATAGGGTTCTGTGAGGCTTAGATGAATAAGTAAAAGTAAAGTAATATGTATAGCTGATTCACTTTGTTATAAAGCAGAAACTAACACACCATTGTAAAGCAATTATACTCCAATAAAGATGTAAAAAAATAAAAGTAAAGTACTTGAAACAGTGCCTAGTACAGTCAGGGTTATATGAGTGAATGAATATTATTATTAATATCGTTACTGGGTGCAGGCCTGTTCCGCGTATTTTACACATGACATAGTTTAGGGGTTGTCAACTCAGATGTCTAGAGGCCAGCTAGGTAATACACATGGGGACAAGGGCCAGCTGTAAGGAGTAAGGCAGCAGGGAGACGTGGAGTATGTTGCAAAGCGTAGAGCCTGCCCTGCCTCAGAGAGGAACCATCGTTCAGCTCTGGTACCACTCAATCTGTCAACTTCTAGAGCAAATCTTTATACGGTGTTTTTTTTTTTTTTGCGGTACGTGGGCCTCTCACTGTTGTGGCCTCTCCCGTTGCGGAGCACAGGCTCCGGACACGCAGGCTCAGCGGCCATGGCTCACGCGCCCAGCCGTTCCGCGGCACGTGGGATCCTCCCGGACCGGGGCACGAACCCACGTCCCCTGCATCGGCAGGCGGACTCTCAACCACTGCGCCACCAGGGAAGCCATATACGGTGGTTTTTATAGCCCCAAAGCATGTAAGAGTAGATATACAAACTTTTAAGTGATAGCTCCTAATTCTTAAGTGATAGCTCCTAATTCTTAAACGTCAGCAAATCAAGGTTTTAAAAATACCATGTGGTATAGGATGACGTTAAGAGCATGAGCGGGCTTCATATTTATACATTCATATATATATAGAAATATAGGTGTGTACATATGCATATCAACATATCCGCATGTATTGTCAAGCCCTGTTTGTGAGAGGGCCTAGGAGCAGCGACGCCTCAGTAGCAGTGAGCACACCTAGTGCTCAGATCTTAGTTTCTAAATACCCATTCTCCAATCAAAGGAACCAGGGCTCCTTGGAGAAGTAGTTGATTCCAGAGATGGGGTAGGAAATATACAAGATGAGTCTGGGATAATTGGTGGTGCCAGAAGGTGAGGCAGTGCTCAGGACACGATGGGCGTGGGGTTGTGGAAAGAACACAGAAGCCAAGCTGGAGGAGTTCTAAAAGACCAAGTCAGAGACAATTTGAGCCACAAAATAAATAGCAATAGTACTGAGTTTAATTCATGGGCTAAAATAAATATCCGAGAGTCCATACCAAATAAATAAATAACCAAAACAAACAAACAAATAAATAGAGGGGGCGGGGAGGGATAGCCCTTCCTTACAGTAAAATTTCAATTAGACAGAGAGAGGGAATTAGAAAGTTACAAAATCACAATTAGGCACACCCCATGCTAATAATTGTGGCAGACAAGATTTACCAATGAATGCTAAAATTAGTGCACAAAAGTTTCAGGAGAAAGCTGATTTCCAGCCTTAAGGAATCTTCCCCTCGATATTCATTACAAGGATACTTATACAAAGGAAAGAATAAAAGCTTTACAGTGGAGAAACCCAGCAGGCACCATTTTAACCAAGCAATGAAGGTTCACATTACCAGTGACAGCAATAAGACATGTCAGTGTCATGAACACTCTGATACCATGCACTGAGAAGGGCACTACATCCCACTAGGACAGTCTTGCCAGAAAAATACGTAATTCAATACGTATTCCAATCGTGAGAAAATAGCAGATAACCCCCAAGTGAGGACTGTCCTATAAAAACCAAACAAAATCAGAAAGACAACAGCTCAGTACTCCAAAATGTCAAGATGTTCACGTTAGGAGAAACTGGGTGAGGGGGATATAAGAACTCTGTAATATTTTTTGCAAAATTTCTGTTAAATCTAAAATTAGTACAAAATTTACAGTTTTAAAAACAAATATGACAGGCTTTTGAGCCAGCCTGCCTGGGTTCAAATTCCAGGCTATGTGACCTGCGGTCAGACTCTTCATGTCTTTGAGCCTCAGTTTACTCTTTTGTAAAATGGGAGGAACAATAGTACTTACAGCTTAAGGTCCAATAAGAGGTTAAATGAGTCTTCCATCTGAATCGCTTATAAGAGTATATTTGTTATTATTATCATTATTGTGTAGGCCAAACAAAGGCCAGCTGTGATCTCACTGGGTTTTCACAGTGAAATGGTTTTATTTTTGTTCCATTTTACAGAAGCCTCCAGGCAAAGTGCCTTGTCCAAGGTCACTTAGCCAGCAAATGCCAAAGCCAGTTCATTCGTGTGGTTTCAGATTCTCATTGCAACTAACCCTTAAGAAACTACCTTAAAAGTGTCAAGGACACACAAAAGAATAAGGAAAGACTGAGGAATTGTCACAGATAGGAGGAGTAATTAAGGAGACTTAAAGAGATATAAACCAATGCCTCTCCTCACTATATTCCCTTTCTTTTTTAAAGTGTAGTTATTTTTCATGAAAAATGTCATCTACCTTACTAATGAATGGGTTTATTATTGCTCATTTTTAATGATTGAATCAATAGTTTTAAATGCCTCCATTTTAGTTTCTGTTATGGCAACTATCATGGACGTAACTCACATAAACTGAAGCTCTCTAAGGTTCTTATAATTTTTTTAGCTGTGCCAAAGCATCCTGAGACAAAAACGTGTGAGAAGCACCGCCACACGCCAAGTTCCCTTTTGCTGCTTCACAGCTGATATTTCACTTACTCGTCACTCTGAGGTCACACTAATATTACCCCATTGTCCAGATGAGGAGACTGAGGCCAGAGAGGTTAAGTCACTTGCCCAAGTTTACACGGCAGGTAAGCAGCAAAGCTGGGGTTAAAACCCAGGAAGTCTGGGTGCAGAGGGTCCAGAGTCCAAGGTCCTACTACCTCCTTGCACCTCCACCAGAAGATCAAGGACCAGGAGGGAGCTTTGTGGGAACACCGCAATGAGCGAGGACGACAGCAGCCCCCTTAGGAGAGCGCTTACTATAGGCTGGGCTCCAGAGTCATTTCCCACACAGCCAGATGCGCCCCTGCTTATAATCTCCATTTAACAGAGGTGGACACATGCGGCTCAGAAAGAACCACCAGCCTAGAAATCAGTGTGGGATCCCTGAGCCTCACTGGGAAATGCCCAGGGAGAGGTCGCAGACACTTACCTGGGTAGGACAGGTGGACTTGCTCAGGGGCAGCGCTGGGAGCCTTTGGGGACCCCTGGACTCCCAGGGAGAAACAGAGGAGCAGACAGCAGCAGGACCAGCAGGGACGAGGGGAGCACATGGTAGAGGGAAGGGGGGAAGCAGAAAGGGGAAGGGGAAGGGTCTAAAGTGTATGAGATCCCTTCAGAACAGCAGGGGCGGCTGGGGAGGATGGGGAAAGAAGGGGGATCAGGCAAAATCCCACGGAGGGAGGGAGGACGGCAGGGAGGTCTTCACAGGGACGGTTATCCAGATGCTGGAGAAAGAACAAAAACAGTCATCACTACTGAGAGGCGAACGCCCTCTGAGCCTCGCTGGCTGCTAAGCATTTTACATAGATTAGCTCCTGGGAGCCTGACGACATTCCTCTGTGTGGTGGCCACTGCTCATCAGCCCCATGTCACAGATGACGGAGCTGATCAACGGAGTGACTCGGTTGCGTGGCTCAGGTGTGATGGAGCGGGGATTGGAACCCAGGGGTCCTGGCTCCAGAGCCCTTGCTCTTATCCACCGCTCACTCTCAATGCAAGAGGCTTGGGAGTGGGGCTGGGGGGTCTCAGTGTAGGAAGTTGCCTTTGGCAACCCCATCCCCAGCATTCCACCCTGCCCTCAGAGACCTCATCACCCTCTACTCCATCCTCCAACCTTCCATTTCCATCATAGTAACCTCAATCCCCCCACTCCATCCCCAGACCGCCCAAGAATTCCGTCCCACCTGGAGCAGCCCCGTCCTCCTTGCCCCTTACCCAGCATCCCATTCTGCCTTCAGTGACCCCAATTCCTCCCCATCTCCACCTGTCTCCCCTGACCCTGCATCTGTATACCCACCCTCCTCCTCCCCAGCCCTTCCCTTCCCGCTCCATTTCGGTCTCCAGCCCATCGAGGACCTGCCTGCCTGCCTGCCGGGGCAGAGCCAGGCCGGGACCGTCAATCAGGGGGCCGGGAGCTGGGGCTGGAGGTTCCCCCCAGGTCCCTGGCTCACCCGCTGGGGCTCCAACTCCCAGCATGCGCGTCTCGGGGCACCAGTGGGACAGCGGTATTTTATGAGTTTGTAGGCGCTGAGACATCCCGCCGCCCACAGCTATCCCAGCCCCGGAAGAGCCTGCCTTCTCCAGGTGACGGCCTCCCCAGACAGCTGGCGCCCCGGGTTCCACAGGTCCGGCTGGTCTTGGGCGGCCCATGCCCACGCGCCCACCTCCCCCCGCCCCCGCCTCCCCGGGCTGGGCGGGGGAAGGGGGACCTAGGTAAATTTGATAAGCTGCTGCCGCCACCTCCAAGCCGGCCTCCAGGTGAGCACCCGGACAGGAGGTCTATGCTCGTCCCCCAGGAGCCCCATCCCGCAGCTACGGAGCCCCCAGGGCACTGACACCGGTCCCCAGCTCTGTCCCTGCCGGATGCTGAGGTACCCAGGTGTGCTGGCACCTGCGCCTGCGACCGAGGTGGGTGTGGGGAGATTCTCCCATCCCTTCCCGCGGCGCCGGCTTTGTATTCTTGGCAGTTCCTTCCGCCTTCCTCACTCTGCAAGCTTAGTCCACGCCGGTTCCTCCTCAGGCCCCCGGGCATGCTGAAAACAGAAAATCAAAGTCCACCGAATGACGGTGCTGCTTCTGAGTCGTGCGCCCGAGGCCGGTTACTCGACCCCGCTGGGCCTTGGTTTCTTCACCTGTGAAATGAGGGTGATAACAGTATGGACACTATGGGCTACTGTGAGGATTAAACCAGTTGATACATGAAATTTCACGCTGAGAACAGGGACTGGCCCAGAGTAAGGGCTGGATAAGAATCCGCTGTTATTTTTATTATTATTAATGCATGAGTTCCAGAAATTGCCCTGGGGTCTAGGTGGGAGCAAGTGAGTATTTTCTCTGTAAACCTTTGTGAGCTGTTTGAAGGTTGTGAGTGGCTTGCTGCAAAATACCCTTGGGTATTTTCCCAGAGCAGCAGGAAAAGTCAGAGGGTCCAGGTTTTAGTTGTTTCGTCTTCCTGTCTGCAGATCAAATGACTCCACAATTTGGCTTTGTCAAGTCAGGTATAGCAGTATCTGCTGATTGGGAACACTGATTCCATAGACTGACACTGAGGGTGTAGGGGTGGTTCAAGATGGGCTTTTGCACTGTTTGGACTTTTCCCCCCACCTTCTGGAGTCTCCATTACAGCTTAAAATGTAATAAAAAGCAACTCTCTTGGCCATATTCAAATACCCTCAAGACCCTGCTCACCCTCAGCAATTTTAACTTCCCCTTAGTTCTAGTTTTTCTGGTGGTCTTCCAGGAGCTGTGGTTACGAACGTTGTTTTGGCTAAAGTCACCTGTGGCAGGCTGGTGAAGCCCTTCTCCAAATCATGTTTTAACATGTATTAAAAAGAAAAAAAAAACAACACAAGATACAAAGGAAACGGATGCTATTGAATTATAGATACACGATTTTTTTTGGATATGTAATACAGTAATATATGTACTTCTTTTCAGTGCATTAAACTTCAAGATCTAGGGACAGGTCCAAAATTATAGTAATTTAGAAACTTTGTTGAGTGTATAGATGATGTTTGAGAGTCTTGTGACGACTACAGTGGGGTTGGAAAACAACTGTTAATTTCTTCTCATGACAAAGCCAGAAATCTGCTAACTGTCCTGTGGTTGGCCCTTCCTCGCCCCTGCCCCCCATGGCAGAAGGACCTGGTAAATTTCAATTACAGCAACAGTTTATGAACATTGCCCTCTTAAAAATTTTTGAGGACCCCAAAGAGCTTTGGTATGTGTGGGTTATATCTTTTAATACTTACCATGTAAGAAAATAAAACTGGGAAGTGTTTTTTTTCTTTTTTTTTGGCTGTGCTGCGCGGC
Organism: Lagenorhynchus albirostris; assembly: GCF_949774975.1. Taxonomy (NCBI): domain Eukaryota; kingdom Metazoa; phylum Chordata; class Mammalia; order Artiodactyla; family Delphinidae; genus Lagenorhynchus; species Lagenorhynchus albirostris. The sequence continues at coordinate 14,300,496 of NC_083113.1, forward strand.
TTGTGGAATCGTAGTTCCCCGACCAGGGATTGAACCTGGGCCCTCGGCAGTGAAAGCACTGAGTCCTAATCACTGGACCACCAGGGAATTCCCAAAATTAGGAAGGTAGGCCTTGTTACCATCCCAGTTTACAAAATGAGAAAAAAAGCTTGGGGAGGGCAGCAGCCTGCCCCAAGTCACACAGCTGAACCCCAGTCCACAGGGAGGAGGCTCCTGAGCCCGCCTCTAACCTGCTGTGCGGGGCATCTGAGCAGGGCAGTGATGGGAGGGAACCAGTCTCAGCCAGGAGCTGGCTCTTGGGGGGCAGGTGGAGGCAGGTGCCCTGAGCCCCAGGTCCTTCTCCACCAGCAGTCCCTGAACTTGGCATGGAGCCTAGGGGAACCGTTGGCATCAGTTCTGAAGCCGAGACTGCCAGGTCTCAAACCTTAGCTGGGACAAACCAAACACTCCACATCTGCCCCCTCCCTCCAATGCCACTCCCCACCCCCAGCCACCGTCCTGGGAAGGCACACACTTTGGGTTACGTTCTCCTTTTTCTCCATATGTTTGATCCACAATTATTATTTTTTTAAAATCTTTTTAAAAAATTAATTATTTATTTTTGGCTGCGTTGGGTCTTCGTTGCTGCACGCGGGCTTTCTCTAGTTGAAGTGAGAGGGGGTTACTCTTCGTTGCGGTGCACGGGCTTCTCATTGCAGTGGCTTCTCTTGTTGCAGAGCACGGGCTCTAGAGCGCAGGCTCGGTAGTTGTGGCACATGGGCTTAGTTGCTCCGCCGCATGTGGAATCTTCCTGGACCAGGGCTCGAACCCACATCCCCTGCATTGGGAGGTGGATTCCTAACCACTGTGCCACCAAGGGAGTACCTGGCCCACAATTATTATATAGCATTTTTTAAATGTGTTTTTAAGTTTTATGGAAATGATATATTGTAGTCACCAACCCACAGCTTCATGTTTGCCCTGAGGATGTGCTTTTGGATTAGTCCATATTGTTACCTGGAGATCTTGTCCTCTTGTGTGTCAATACTTAACTCTTCTTTAATGCCCTTCAATAAAGTTTTATAAATTTTTCATAAAATATTGCGTATCTTTTGCTGGATTTATTCTGAGCCACCTTAAGATTTTGTAAATCGAATTTAAAAATTTTTTTAATAAAAAATATTCTTGAATAGTCAAATTTCACCATCTTAACCATCTTTGGTTTAATAATGTTAAGTACATTCACATTGTTGTGTAACCCATCTCCAGAACTCTTTTCAACTTGTACAATTGAAACTCTGGACCCATTAATCAGTCTCCCCACTGCAACCCCCAGCAACCACCATTCTACTTGGCCTCTATGCGTTTCCCTACTCTAAGAACCTTATATAAGTGGAATCATATGGTTTTTGTCTCTTTGTGCCTGGCTTATTTCTCTTAGAGTAATGTCCTCAAGGTCCATGTTGCAGCATGTAGCGGAATTTCTTTCCTTTTTAAGGCTGAATAATATTCCACTGTGTGTAAACACCACATTCTGTTTATCCAGTCATCTGTCGAGGGACACGTGGGTTACTTCTGCCTTCTGGCCGTTGTGAATAATTCTATGAACATGAGTGTGCAACTATCTCTTCAAGACCTTGCTTTCAGTTCTCTTGGGTATATACTCAGAAGTGGAATTGCTGCATCATATATGGAATTTAATTTTTTTAAACCTTGAACTTTAACACACACACACACACAAGGAGAGAAAATGGCATAATCAAATCTCATGTCCTCATCGCCCAGATTCAAAAATTACCAGCTTGGGGCCAATCTCATTTTTTGTTTGTATATTTGTTTTACCTGTTTATTGAAGTATAATGTACACACAGAGAGTGTAACCCGACTCCGTCTATAACCAGCCACAGACTGAGAAAAGGCATTTGCTCCTTTTCGTCTGGTGTATTTCCCTTATTCATAGCCTTCTAAAGTCCATCCATGTTGTTGCACATGGCTGTAGCTTACTCTACAGGAGCCCTCCAGAAGAGAGCCTTTTCTGAAATAACCATCACACAAGGTGGAAGTCCCTTTGGTACTGAGTCTAATTTAGTTTTGAAGCATAAAAGCAAGTCATCTGGGAATTTCCTGGCAGTCCAGTGGTTAGGACTTGGCGCTTTCACTGCGGGGGCCCGGGTTTGATCCCTGGTCAGGGAAGATCCTGAAAGCCGCACTGCATGGCCAAATAAATAAATAAAGCAAAAACCTTAAAAAAAAAAAAAAAGCGAGTCATCTACCAGCATTTTTGTAAAAGCATCAGTGTAAGACAATAATTGTCTATATATGCAAAAGACTGAAAAAGAAATTTGTTGTGACTTACAACTTTTTAAGATAACAGCTAAAACGATGACTGACATCATACCAGGACACTTCAAATTTTAAGAACTTCATGTAATTTCTAGAACATTTATATTAATAATATTTACCTTTACAATGTAACTTAAGATTTATTATTACTCGTTTGGCATTGTTTCCCAGGTCATTTAATATACCAAATATACCTAACTAGTTTCATACCTCTCTTTGGGATGTTCAGGGGCCCTCACTGAAGCATCCCAGAGTTAGCTGGAGGTCAAAAGAACTTCATTTAGAATTTGATTTGAGAAAGTTTGTCAAAGACATCAAAATGTTTTAAATTTGGTCAAATAGAATCAGAAGTCACTGTGAGGCAATACTGATACACACAACCAAAATGACGATAAAAGATCTCGAAGGCAAGCGCAGGAAGTCACTGGTAAAGAAACTCTACAATCTCTTATCAAAAGCAGAACCATATTTCAAGAAAACTTTGTCCTCTCAACAGAGAAAAAACCAAATTCTAGTTTTACATCATTTTACCTTTAATATTAAAATTCATTTATTTAATTAAATTAAATCGAAACTTAATCTTGATCATGCCTAAAACTCTCTTCTCAGTATTCCCTTTTAAAAATTAATTTCTAGAAATATATACCATTTCATAGTACAATCTTTCAATAAAGCACAAAATATATCTATTAATAGTTTCAAACATATTTAGTCTCTCTGTAATAAGAGGTCAAGAGTAGGTAAACAGAGGCCTCTTTAGCAATTAATGTTTTAGTATTTTATCTTATTAGAAATGATCTAGACATTCAATGAATTTCCAACATTTGATTTGAGTTAGCAGAACTCTAAAGTTTCGAGCTGCCAAAAATCTGGAGAAACTGTTTGCAGGTAGACATACAATAAAACATATTATTCTTAAAGCATCACCCAAAAGCTTTTATCCCATTTATCTCTATTTAATTACTTGTGAAAATAACATCATACCATTAATTATCTTGTTGACAAATTTTATAACATAAATAACACGAGCTTATTGACTTTCAGTAACCCTAGGTACAATAAAAGTATTATACTTAATGTTGATGACTCTAAAGACATGTCTATATTAGTTAAACCATCAGTTTAAACTTGTTTTTGGTCATTAAAGATTAATTCTAGATCACGTGATCCTTTAAAAATTTGGGTTAGTTTTTTTTTTTTTTTTTTTTTGTGGTATGCGGGCCTGTCACTGTTATGGCCTCTCCCGTTGCGGAGCACAGGCTCCGGATGCGCAGGCTCAGCGGCCATGGCTCACGGGCCCAGCCGCTCCGCGGCATGTGGGATCTTCCCGGACCAGGGCACGAACCCGCATCCCCTGCATCGGCAGGCGGACTCCCAACCACTGCGCCACCAGGGAAGCCCAGCACTTGCTTTTAAGTCCGTTAAACAGAGCTCTTTTACAAATTAATTTTGATAACACCGTCTGGAGGTAGGGACATAGCATATTTACAACATACACACAGACACGGATACATCCAGACAGACACAGAGACCTCATAATTTTCCTGCTTGAACTTAAAAAGCCTCTTTCCCTTCTTTTCCTTCCTTTCAGTTTCACATTCTACTAACTGAGCTAAGGCTGTATTCTCAGATGATGTGGGCTGTGTTTACATTTCAAGGATGTAAAAAACGTTATAACTTCAAGCTTTCTCCTAGGAATACTTTTTTTTTTTAACTGGCTCCACCTCACAGCATGCGGGATCTTTGAACCTATGCCCCCAAGCAGTGGGAGCGTGGAGTCTTAACCACTCGACCAACAGGGAAGTCCCTCCTAGGAATACTTTCATTTTCTTGGGGTCAGAACTTTGAAAAGGTGTTTTTTCAAGCTGACTTTCTCTAAAATGTGAAAAGAGCTCCCTCCTGGCCATTTAAGAGTTAAGATAAGTGCATTGGCTTTGTTCCAATTGTACATGAAACCAGGCAGAGTTCCCGCGAGTGGCTGCCCATCCAGGAGCTATTTGGCCTTTGAGGCATGGCTTCCCATTATTAATTTGGCAGCCTAATTCAGATATGATCTGAACAACTTTCTGAAGGCGGTTGTGATGGAGCGAATGCGTGCTGCTTCTGAGTCTAGTTCACCAAGGGAGTTCTACCCTTGGGTTAGTTCGATTCTCTTACGTGTCTCAGTTTCTCCCTCCAGTGGTCTAAAACTGCCAGGGGTTCTCGGGGCACTACACGATCAGCCTTTATTATGCCCCGATGACAAGCAGAATTTACTTACTGATTGTAGTGGGATCCTCTGTGGGACTGCTACAGGTCACGAGGATTGATCCTCAGACACTTCCCCTAGGTTCTCAGTCACCTCAGACCACCTCGTGGCCAGAAGGAGCAGTTGTCCCTTTTCCTTCAGAGCTGTGCAGGCTCAGTCTCTCATTTCACTAGCAGACAGTTTGTTCAGACCATATACACATAATCTTCCCAATTTAAGCCAAATTTCAAAAAAGGACAAGACAACCCAATTCGCTCCAGATTTCCCCCTAGGTCCTTGCCTAGGAAATGTACCTGAACCCCTTCAGGACTCCAAGTCCCAAGAAAAAGAGATAAATTTCAGGAGTAAAATTCAGGACAGCATTTAAGCAATGATGTCCGGATATCAGGAGAACTTGGAGAAGCACCTGAGGAATACCAAGAAGCTGGTGGGGCTCAAAGTTTCAGGGTGGGGGGCTCCTGGTGTCCTTTGGTGGCTGTCTCCGATATCCTGCAGACTATGCCAAGAAAATGTCGATGAAAATTCAATAACCTCTCAAGTTAAAAAAGAAAAAAAAAGGGAATTTTCTTCAAGCCAAACAGGGTTATAAGGCTGGAAGCAGATTCTCAGAAAGCTCTGAGAACTATTCTGCCTGTTAGAAGTCGAAGGTACAGTCATATACATTTTCTCGACAAAGGATTGTACAACAAAATGACATATTTTACGCCAAGTTCACCAAGGATACCTAGTCCAAGTAAGAATATACAAAATGAGTAGCAAGTCACCATGACCCCCACAGAGCTGGGAAAGAATTCTATTCTTCAGGAAGGTACATTGTGAACCTTCAGAAGAAAGGGGGAAAAATGATCTTTACAATTGAGCAGGCGCTGCCGGCTTTGAGGAGCTCTGGGTGATTGCATAATGCAGGCAACACGTTGCATTAGGGAGGGACAGAGGAGGCCCAAAAAAGCACATGGAGAGAATTTTATTTTTAATTTCTCTTGTCCTGCCTCAAAATATACAGTTTATTTCATCACACCACGATCTCACTAACATGGATTTATTGTGATTGTTACTCGTTTCTTCTTGGGGTTTTATTGTTTGTTTGTTTAGCCATATGGCTTATCACAGGACACTAAGTACAGTTCTCTGGGCTATACAGTAGGACTTCGTTGTTTACCCATTCTAGATAAAATAGTTTGCATTTGCTAATCCCAAACTCCCAATCCTTCCCTCCCCCAACCCCCTCTCCCTTGGCAACCACAAGTCTGTTCCCTATATCTGTGAATCTGTTTCTACTTCATAGATAAGTTCATTTGTGTCATATTTTAGATTCCATATATAACTGATGTCATATGGTATTTATCTTTCTCTTTCTGACTTACTTCACTTAGTATGATAATCTCTAGGTCCATCCATGTTGCTGTAAATGGCATTATTTCATTCTTTTTTATGGCTGAGTAGTATTCCATTGTATATACGTACCACATCTTTATCCTTTATCTGTCCATCTGTGGACGGACATTTAGGTTGGTTCCATGTCTTGGCTATTGTAAATAGTGCTGCAATGAACATTGGGGTGTATGTATCTTTTGGAACTATAGTCTTCTCTGGATATATGCCCAGGAGTGGGATTGCAGGATCATATGGCCACTCTATTTTTAGTTTTTGAGGAAACTTCATAATGTTTTCCATATTGGCTGCACCAATTTACATTCTGCAGCATGGCCAAAAAAAAAAGTACTGCTATGGGCAGCAGGGTGTGGTTTCTAAGATTTGCTTCAAATTGCCTGGAGGAGCAAGTGGGTGGGAGTAGAGATGAAACCAGATTGGTCAGGAGTTAACTGCTGGAGCTCCTTACACTATTGCACTTTGGAATATGTTGGAAAACCTCAATAGTACTAATTTTATTGACAGTGCATGTAACGAAAAGAAATTTGGCCCATGTAATAGTCAATCCATCTCTCAGAATTCAGGATCTCCCCACCCAGATTGCTTACGGCCCTTTCCCCCTTGCCTGCTCTGTTTCCCAGAGCACTGATCACCTACACTACACACTACACAATTTCCATGTCACGTCCACTGCTCATCATGGCCCATGAGAATTACAGTCTGATTTAATGTTTATTCCATAATAAAACTCTGAATCTTTTCTACAATTGTGAAGAGGATGTTGGGGGTTGGCAGATTTTATTTTTAATGATTTCCCCAACAGTATATAACTTGCTTATTCTGTCTCCTGTTTACCACGTCTCTCCCCCTTGAGGGTAAGTTCCATGGGGGCAAAAAACCATGTCTGGTTTTACTTGCTGATACTGAAAAATTATATGTGTAGCACACATTTTATTTTTATTGGGTAGAGTTGGTATACAGATTAAAAGCAAGGATTCTAGATGCAGCCTGGTTAGGTTCAAATCCCAGCTCTGTCACCTACTAGCTGTGTGAGCTTGGGCAGGTCACTTGGCCTCAGTTTTCTCACCTGGAAAGTGGGGACATAGCCATACCTATCTCAGGGGGTTGCTACCCTGACTGGTAGTAAGGGGCTCCATGAAGTTTGGCTGGGGTTATTACTGGCTACAGCACTCATTTAGGGAGTCAGATAGAAATGCATTTAGCTCCTGCTGGAGCCTGCTTTCTCCTGTGCAATGATCTCTGAGTTAGTGATGCTGGATCCTTAAATGTGATAGGAATTTTTACAGGAACTAAGGAATATTGTTGCAGCAAAAATAGAAATGAAGTTTTCCCTCCCCTGAGAACAAGGAAAACAAAGGGAACAGCGAACAGGCTAGAGAAGAAACAAAACCTGGCCGGGAAGAGTTCATCACTCCTTGTTTTACTTCAACTGTCACTAATTTGTAGTAACTAGATTTGTACCTTACAAAGCGAACCTCACCCTGACACTATGTAATTTACATTCGGCACCTATCACCCCTAACGCTGTGTGAGTTACTTCCCACGCCTCTCACTCCCTAACCTTATTATGTCGCAGCACTTATATTCTATACGCCCCTTGTAACAAATCACCTCTTAGAGTTTTTGCATTTCAGAGACAAGGTCAGCAGCCGATAAACCGGAGGCAAACGGACGCAATTACCAGGCTGCCGGACCCCAACTATCGCGCGGCCTGACGCCAGCTCTGACTGTTTTGAAATAATGCAAAGGAAAGGAAGAACGCAAGACCTTCACTACTTTGATCCTTATCACATACCCCGGACTTCGAGCCCCACATATAAAATCTTCTCCGATTCCCAAGGATCCCCACAGTTCTTGAGGCGCTAGCCTGCTGTGTCTTTCCTTCTGCCTGGCCGAAAAATAAAGCTATCCCTCTCTTCCTCCAAAATCCCTGTCTCCGTATTTCTGTTCGGCCTCGGTGCACAGGCAAGCCGATATTTCGGCAACAATATGAGGTCTCCCGTCCGGAGGCCTGACTGGATAGCAGCAGTTTTTCAGCACCAAGGGCTTTACAGCCTGGTTAGGGACACTCCAAGGGGCCACTGGGGCGGACGAAGAGCGAGAGACTCTGCATCCTGGCGTTCCTACTCCCTCCCTCTTCTGCGGATTCTGTGTGGTAGTTTCCTCGGGATTTGAATACAGCCCAAACGAGAGGGTGTCTGGAGATTACTGGAGGCGGGGACGGGAGGTCCTGGCCTGTAAATTGGCGCGAAGCAGAGGGAGGAGGGTGCAGGTCAGTGAGAAGGGGGTGGCTCTCAGAGACCGGCAGTTAGAGGGAGGATGGGGCCGCACGGTGGTGCCGGCTATTAAGAAGGGAGGGGCGGGTGAATTAAAAGAGGGGAGGAAGAGATAAGGGCACGTGAAGCAAGGTGATGGCCCACCCACGAGGAGTGCTCGCTGAGATGCAGGGTAGGACTCAGGGCTCCGCGCGGCCCCAGAGCCTGTTGGCTGTCCAGGGCTGTGTTTGGGGCGCATGGTGGAGAGGGGAGGGGATGGGAGCCCGGCAAGGATAGGTTGGGAATCTGGGGACTTGAGGACAAGACTGGGGGTGGTGAAGATGTGGAGGCGGCTGACGGGGTTTGGGGCTGACAGTCTTGGGGTGTGGCTGGCAGGGGCGGGGCTGACGGAGGCTGCAGGTCTCTGACATCTTGGCCCTGGTTGTCCCGCAGTCGCAGCGGAGCCTGGCGAGAAGACCTCCTCCAGGGGCCAGCCTGTCGGGATCCCCTTGCTAGAGCAGGAACCCGAGGAGCCGCTGGGTCTGGGCCAGCTGCCCACGGAGCTGCTCGAGATGGTGCTGAGCCACGTGCCCCCTCACGTGCTGCTCGGGCGCTGCCGCCGGGTGTGCCGGCGCTGGCGCGACCTGGTCGACTGCCAGGCCCTGTGGCTGAGCATCCTGGCCCGGAAACACGCCGCCCTGTGGCCCATCGTCAGCACCTGCCTGCCGGCCGCCGACGACCCCAGGCCCTGCGTCCTGGGCCGCTTCTGCGAGCGCAGACCCATAGGACGCAACCTCCTCCGGAACCCCAGGGGCGAAGGTGGGGAGCCCAGGAAAGGGGTCCTCCTCAAGGGAGCCGGTGGGAGGGGCCGGATGCGGGGGGCGCTTGGACTCCGTGGGTGGGGTGGAACTGGATCCCAAGGGAGGAGCGGGACGTGCAGGTCCCCACGGGAAACCCCTGGGACTTATACCTGAGCTGAGAGGTGGAGGAAGAACTTGGGCACAAAATTTTTTTACTTAATAGATGGCTCCCAGAAACAGCCTATGCTGAGCGGTGGGGACGGCTGGACAAAGGAGGGAAAATGTAAGGGCATGCCTGCCACTCCTTGTGATGTCCACTTCCTACCTGCCTACTACCTACCTGGTTACAGGTAAATGTCCCTCCCCATTCCCCAAGGGCCAGGGCTGTGGGGGTGAGTACTTAGCCTGCTCTCTTGACCTTCCTCTTTCTTAGGTGGTTTCAAAAGAAGGAAGTGTTGGACCTGGAGGAGGAGGGTTTCTGGCCAGAACTCCTGGACAGTGGAAAGATTGAGATCTGTGTCTCTGCCCGGTGAGTGTGATGATCAAAACTGCCCTTCTGCTGAGCGCTGACTGACGGCAAGCACGAAGCCAGTGCTGTGAAGTTTGAGCTGTTTCAGCACCCTTCGTGATCCTTGATCCTGTGGGAAAGTGTATTTTAAGACCTCAAATTGAGAAGTTCAGAAAGGGAGGTGACTTCCCCTGGGGGCACAGCTAGGGCTTGGCAGGACCTGGCAGGAGGCTCGTACTTGTCTGACTCTTGTGCACTGTAGGATGGTCTTGAAACTGAGGTCCATGAAGACTTTCCAAGGGATGCATGACCCAGATAATTTTAAGGGAGGCAAATTACAAATTCTCTACACTTTTATGTTCCCTGTTTTCAAATTCATCAGCTAAAGATCACATCTATGGTGGGAGCATCATTGGTTATGCCTTCCCAATTCCTATCTCTCATCCCTCCAGTTTTACAGAAAAAAAAAGCCCCTCACTAAGATGTATGGTTCACAGATGTAAAGACCTCTGGGGAGACAGGCAAAGTGACCATTTTGAAATTTCAGCCTTACCACATTCAGTTTCAATCAAGACATCTTAAACTCCCCCCACCCACCCCACCCCGAAAACCCACCTCATTAGGAGATATATTTACCGTAAACTTCTGTTTTTCACTTAATCATTTATAAGTTATTGAAGCACATTTGTGTTGCTTAGAGCAACGGTGTAGCTTTTCATTGTAATAATCCGTGATTCCCAATTTTGCCATACATCACCCAGGAACACTGAAAACTCTTGATGCCTGGGTCACACATCATATTCATTAAATTGGAGTGTCTGGGGTGAGGGAGTCAGGCATCAATATCTTTGAGAAATTTAGAGCCAACTGCAAGGTTAGAGGGCACAATTCCAAAACCACCCTCAGACTCAGTAATTGACTAGAAAGACATAGAACTGAATGAAAACTCTTATCACAGGGAACAGATACAGACTAAAATTAGCCGTGGGAAGATCACAGGGCAGCATCCAGGGGAAATATCCAACACCAGACTTCCATTGCCCTCTCTCTCCCTGTGGAGTCAGGACACCTGACTCTGCTGGCCTCCGATGGTGACAGTACGCATGGAATATTGCCAACCAGGGAAGCTCGCCTGAGTTTATAGGGGCTTTATCATGTGTATCATCTCGGCCTCCAGGTCAACCGGTACTGCGTGATTCATCCTAAGTCATATTGTTGGTTTTCCTGGAGTGGCTGGCCCCCTATCTATATGGATGTGGCCAGCTCCCACCAAATCACATTGGCTGGCTGTCCACTATGACCCAAGTCTGTAGGCAAACAAGGTTATTCCTGTCAGACATAACATTCCAAGGGTCCAGAGATTACATCCCAGTAGCAGAGGGCAAAGACCACAGCTTTGGACAGGCCAAAAAATTTTTCTACACAATATCTTTTCAAGAATGAAGATGATTCCAATCTGTAGCTATAACTGGAACCACTAGTAGGTAATAATCGAAAAGAAAAGATGTTGACACCTAGAGCTTTATGGTCACAAGAAATTTTAAATGTCTAATTATGTTCTTTGTGTGTGTGTGGTTGGCACAGAACAGCATGAAAGTCCAAAGAACATAATATTATTATATAAGGACAAAATCTGGGAGAAGTAGAATGGACATCTAAGTCTAAGAAGTGGAGTGATGTGAAGTCTCTGTAAAGAAAGTTACTTCTCTGTGTATTTATATAACCAATTACTCTTGTTTTTAAATTTTTAATTTCTAATATCAAAAATGCACATATCTTGGGTGTGAAATTCAAAGAATTATGACCAATTGAACACTTTCACTTACACCAAGAACGGGATGTTGCCAGCAATCCCCACCCTCAGCGTGCCTCATTCCCCATCACTTCCAACACAAGGGTACCACCATCCAGAATTCTGTTACCGTAGATAGATTCCCCTGGATCCTTTTAAACGACTGATAAGAAAACTGTATCTTAAAACATCACCATTGTACACATTGGAAATGACATCTTTTGCTACCAGTGAAATATAGAATGAGAAATAATACGGGAGGAGGTACCTTGAAGAGCACAGCTCTAGGTCATTACTCCTGAATGTACCTGCAGACCAGCTGGGGAGCACATTTAGGACAGATGGATTCATTGGGTATGCAGAGGGGCCAAGCTCCCAAGTGACCTAATGGTGCTACTTCTGGGGACCACAGCACCATTTTGGGTTCGTATACATGGGAAGGCCATTCAGGTGGGGGAGAATGGGCGGCAGGTCCAGCCTGTAAGGTTTCCCTTCTCCCACAGCTGGATGGAACAAAGAGGCACTAACCGTATGCGTATATATCAGCTAATTGTGCAAATTCTAGACGTCAACCAGGCTGTCCTGCATCATTTCTCTTCGAATCCTTTTCCCATCCGGCGGTGGAGGAGAGTCCCCTTTGAGGTCAGTCTCTGTGGGGAAAGGATGGTAGGGCCTACGCTGATCTACTGCTGCGTAACAAACTGCCCCTGAATTTAGTGGCTTAATATTGACAGCAGTCATTTTCTCACCTCTCGTGGTTCTACGAGTAGGGCTCTGCTGGGGGTTTCTGGCCCTGGTCTCTCATGTGGCTGCATTGCAGACACTGGCTGGAGCTGAAGGGCAGGGTAGGGTGTGAGTGTGTACACAACAGCTGGTGGCTGGCCAAGCAGCTCTTGGTTTAATCTCAGAGCTTGGCCATGGGATCTCTCTGTGTGGTCTAGTTCAGGCTTCCTCACAGCATGGCGGCTTCAGGGCAGTCAGACTGCTGCTTGGTGGCTCAGGGTTCCACCATGAGGCTTCAGGAGAAACCAGCAGAAGCTGCCTTGCCTTTCTGACCCAGCCTCGGAAATCACTTGGCAAAAGTCACTCAGTACCACTTCCACCACACTCTGGGTTACAAGGAAACCCACCCAGATAGATTCAAGGGGCCGGAAATTAGACTCCACTCCTGGGTGAGGAGTGGCATTGATTCTAGAAGTACATGTGGAACTGGAGACATTGTTGCAGCCATCTATGGAAAATACACCTGTCAGAAGGCCCCCAACTCAGCTTTTGAGGGGAAGGCTATGTCACAACGAGGCTTACCTTTCTCTGTCTGTAGGGCAGCCATGTGTTCTCCAACCTCAAGAAGGGCGTTCGCTTTGTGTCTTTTGAACAATGGGTGTCGAACCTGGAGTTCGGGAACGAGCAATATGGAGTCCTTTTTACCAACTCCAGTGTGATTGTGCGGGTCTGTCTGTCCTAGTCGAGGGCTGTCCTTGAAAACTACCTGACCGTGCCTCCCGGGAGCTGGGCCCATTGGCTGGGCCATCTCGGTAATCAAGGGCTTGTAGCTCCCTGGCATCCTGGGATCTCCTGGGTCCATTCGAAGTTCCTGCTGGGCCCTGTCTTCAGGTTTTGGAAACTACTAGAAGAAAGTTTCTGCTGCTCTCTAAGGCAGACCTTGTTCTACTGAATGGAAACCCACAGTTGAGCACAGGGAAATGCTGGATCCTGAGAGCTCCACGATCCCCCAGAGGCCCTGTGGTTCAGCCCCAGTGCCCTCTGCCCTTGTCTCCTCCTGTTTCTGCTGCAGAGGCTATATTCGTCCCTTCCAGGAGGCCCTCTTTCACCTCTGAACTAGAAGCTCATCCTTATGGCTGGGAAAATTCCAGCCCTCCTTGGGTGGTGAACTTAACCTCATGGGGTTTCAAGCAAGACTGGGACCAGGACTCACAGCAGGAAGTCAAACTAGTGCAAAAAATGTTTGGAGACAGAGGGTTCTGCCCACCCTGTGAACAATGAAGTGGTTCCCTGAGCCCAACTCTACCCTGAATTGTATGGGGTATATAATAATTTTTTTATTTTGAAATGCTTTTTAAACATGGAGAGAATAAATGAGCAATATATCTGCCAATCATAGGTAATAAATGTATCATTTTGTCAAAAGTGTCTCATGTCTTTTTTAATAGAAATACAATGTTACAGCCTTGGTGAATACTTGGTTCAGAGTAAGGAGTTGTCCCAGGTGAGGAGGGAAAATTGTACAGAAGAAAACACCATAGAAGGTGTTCTCCATTTGAGAGCATGGAAGTGTTAGCATCCCATTTCCCAAGCCCTAAGAAAATCATGGAGTCAAAGATTATCAGTCAGGGTTAAAAGCATTAGGCAGGTGGTGGATGTGGGTACAGTGTCACAGTGACACCACATTTGTGACGTTCTAGTCATGATGAGGGTGAGAGAGGACCATGCAATGGCAGGATCCGACTGTCCTCACCCCAGTCCAGGGGTCGTGGCTAGCCTCACTGCTGCAGGATCCCTAAGGAGTTCCAGTCTCCTGATATAATGCAGGTGAAGCCTGCCGCTGCCTTTGATGTAACTACCCTGAACTGCCCCACCACCTGCAGTATAAGCATGGGACACACCCACTGGGGACAGTGTTCTGCCAGTATCATCAAAAGGGGATTGTGGGGCTTCCCTGATGGCGCAGTGGTTTAAGAATCCACCTGCCAGGGCTTCCCTGGTGGCGCAGTGGTTGAGAGTCCGCCTGCTGATGCAGGGGACAAGGGTTCATGCCCCGGTCTGGGAAGATCCCACATGCCGCGGAGCGGCTGGGCCCGTGAGCCATGGCCGCTGAGCCTGCGCTCCAGAGCCTGTGCTCCGCAACGGGAGAGGCCACAACAGTGAGAGGCCCGTGTACCACAAAAAAAAAAAAAAAAAAAAAAGAATCCACCTGCCAATGCAGGGGACATGGGTTCGAGCCCTGGTCCGGGAAGATCCCACATGCTGTGGAACAACTAAGCCCGTGCACCACAACTACTGAGCCTGCGCTCTGGAGCCCGCGAGCCACAACTATTGAAGCCCACGTGTCTAGAGCCTGTGCTCTGCGACAAGAGACGCCACCACAATGGGAAGCCCGCGCACCGCTATGAAGAGGAACCCCCTCTCACCGCAACTAGAGAAAGCCGGCGCGCAGCAGCGAGGATCCAGCACAGCCAAATATAAATAAATAAAATAAAATTTTTTAAAAAAAGGCTTTCAAATTGAGTGGCCTGTCCTTCAAGAGAAATCAGAAGGAGGGTGAGGTGATCCGTCTGCCTCGTCACCCACAGAGGAAGAGCCGGAGCAGGGAGAGGTCGGTGCCTACAGTGAGGAAGGCACTGCCCAGGGAGGGAAGGCTGCCGCCACCCCTGAGAGCCAGGAGCCCCAGGCCAAAGGGGCCGAGGCTGGTGCTGCCTCCAAGGGAGGAGACACGGAAGAGGCAGGGCCCCAGGCGCACAGCCATCCACTCCCTCTGGCCAGAGAGTGGCCCTACACCAGCGAGTGAGCAGAGTGAGTATCTGGGTGGGGGCAGATGCGTGATTCCTAAGCTGCAAAAACTGTGCTGTCCTTGTGGTCACTGCCTGGACCTGGTGCCCTGGCTGCCTTCCTGTGCCCAGAAAGGAAGGGTCTGTTGTCCGCTAGCCACGTTCCCTCTCCTCCTCTCCCTCCTGTGGATTCTCCCATCATCCATCTGGTCTTCCTCTTAAGCCCAGTTGAAGATGGTCCCTTGCAGTTTCCCAAGTTAGGTTAGTGATGTGAAATGCTCCTGCCCCTGTCCCTACCTCCTTCCCTGTCCCCACCTGTGCAGAAGGCAGTTGCTGGTTTTCTTCCCCAATTCTTTTCCAAGTAGGCTTTGTTTACTCCCTCCCTGAGCCAGATGTGGTGGTGCCTACTCCCACACTCTGAGTGTCCAGCCTTCCCCTGTTGAGTTTGTAGTCTCTTGTGCTGTGCCTAGTGGCCCCTGGGCTGGGGAGGACACTGCCCCTGTCTAGGTTTTTGTAAATGTCTTAACTCAAGTTCAAACCTCCAGCTTGTGAATCAGCTGTGTCTCTTTTTTGACTTGGTGAGCAAGTATTAAGCTCTGGGATTTTGGGGGGGAGGTATGTAATGTGAAACAACTTCTTGTCTTTTTTTCCCCCCTCCCATTGTTGTAGACAACTTTTAATGGCCAAACCCCAGATTTGTACATTTGTTTTTCTAACTGCTAAAACCATTCTTTTCCACCTGGTTTTACTGCAACATTTGGAAAAGGAATAAATGTCATCCCTTTGAAAAAAAAAAAGCCAAAAAAAACCATGATGTTGGAGTGGGGTTGGGGAGGGAGTTGAAAGAACCCAGAAACCCATCTGAAGAAAATCAAAAGACCATATCAGGGACCATCTGAGTCACAAAATAAATAGCAACAGTATTGGATTTAACCCGGGGGACAAAATATATATCAGTAACTCCATACTGACTTAAAGAAATAATTGAATAAATAAATAACTGGAGTGGGGAGGAACAGCCCTTCCTTACAGTAAAATTTCAATTAGACAAGAAAGAGAATTAGAAAATAACAAAATCACCATTAGGCAAACCCCATGCTCATAATTCTTGCAGACGAGATCCACCAATGAATGATAAAATTAGTGGGTGAAAATTTCAGAAGAAACCTGATTTGCATAGCCTTAAGGGATCCACACCCCCCCCCGAGATATTTATTAACTACAAAGGAAAGAATAAAAGCTTTACAGTGGAGAAACCCAGCAGACACCGCTTTAACCAAGTAATGAAGGTTAACGTCAGCAGTGAGAGCAATAAGCCGTGTCAGTGTCATAAACCCTCTGATACCATGCACTGAGAAGGACACTACATCCCACTAGGACAGTCGTGCAAGAAAAATCAAGAATCCAATTCACTTAATTCCAATCGTGACAAAACATCAGATAAACCTCAAAGGCGTATATCCTACAAAAAAACAACGGCTCAGGACTCTCAAATGTCAAGATGTTAACGTTAGGAGAAGCAGGGTGAGGGGGACAGAGGAACTTTGTAATATATCTGCAAATTTTCTGCTAAGTCTAAAATGAGTACAAAATTTAAAGTTCTAAAAAAAAAATATCAAGGGTTTTTCGGCCAGCCTGCCTGGTTTCAAATCCCAGACTGTGTGACCTGAGGTCAGACTCGTCATCTCTTTGAGCCTCAATTTACTCTTTTGTAAATGGAAGGAACAATAGTACCTACAGCTTAAGGTGCAGTAAGAAGTTAAATGAGTTTTCCACCTGATCACTTGTAAGAGTATATTTGTTATTATTACTATCGTGTAGACCAAACAAAGGACGACTGTGAGAACAACTTTGGGAGTGTTTCCTCCTCTTCAATCTTTTGGAAGAGTTTGAGAAGGATGGATATAAGTTCTTCTTTGTATGTTTGGTAGAATTCCCCGGTGAAGGCATCCTGTCCTGGACTTTTGTTTGTAGGGAGTTTTAAAATTACACAGTCTAGGGCTTCCCTGGTGGCGCAGTGGTTGAGAGTCCGCCTGCCGATGCCCGGGACACGGGTTCGTGCCCCGGTCCGGGAGGATCCCACATGCCGCGGAGCGGCTGGGCCCGTGAGCCATGGCCGCTGAGCCTGCGCGTCCGGAGCCTGTGCTCCGCAACGGGAGAGGCCACAACAATGAGAGGCCCGCGTACCGCAAAAAAAAAAATTACACAGTCTATTTCACTTCTAGAGTGATAGGTTTGTTCAAATTATCTATTTCATCCTGATTCAGTTTTGGTGGGCTGTATGTTTCTAGAAACCTGTCCATTTCTTCTAGGTTGTCCAATTAAATTATGTGGTTTTTTTTTTTTTTGAGCAAATGGTCTCCACCTTTCCCTTCCTGAACATGACTGTCTCATATTCCTCCTATCAAAATTCCTCCAGTTGACCCAAAATTATCCTCCAGAGTTGAATTGTTCAAACCAGTATCTGCTCCAGGACCACACACTACATGTGGTCATGACTCTTAGGGCTGTTTCAACCTGTCACACTCACCTTTTGATGATACTGGAAAAACACTAACCCCTCTAGCTGTGTCTCGCTGCTAGGTGGGTGCAGTTCAAGGTGGATACATCAAAGGCAGCAGCAGGCTTCATCTGCATTACATCAGGAGACTGGAACTCCTTAGGGATCCTGCAGCAGTGAGTCTAGCCACAACCCCTGGACTGGGGTGAGGACAGTCAAATTCTGCCATTGCATGGTCCTCTCTCACCCTCATCATGACTAGAATGTCACAGTTGTGGTGTCACTGTGACACTGTACCCACATCCACCACCTAATGCTTCTAACCCTAATTGATAATCTTTGACCCATGATTTCCTTAGGGCTTGGGAAATAGGGTGCTAACACTTCCATTCTCTTGACCGGAGAACACCTTCTATTGGTGTTTTCTTCTGTACAGTTTTCCCTCCTCAACCGGGACAACTCCTTACTCTGAACCAAGTACTCACCAAGGCTGTAACATTGTATTTCCATTAAAAAGAGCGGAGCCACCTTTGGCAAAATAATACGTTTATTACCTATGATCGGCAGATGTATCGCTCAATATTCTCTCCGTGTTTGAAAAGAATTTAACAATAGCAAAATAATTTTATACGCCATACAATTCAAAGCAGCGTTGGGCTCAGGGGACCACTTCATCGTTCACAGGGTGGGCAGAACCTTCTGTCTCCAAACATTTTTTTGAGCTGGTTGACTTTCTGCTATGAGTCTTGGTCCCAATCTTAAAACCCCAAGAGGGCTGGAATTCTCTCAGCCATAGGGATAAGGTTCTAGTTCATAGGTGAAGAGAGGGCTTCCTGGAAGGGACCAATAAAGCCTCTGCAGCCGATCCAGGAGGAGACAAGGGCAGAGGGCACTGGGGCCGAACAAGACGGGCCTGACAACGGGGAAGGGTGAGGAGCCCTCTCCCCATCCAGGATTTCCCTGTGTTCACCCCTGCGTCTCCACTCAGTAGAACAGGGGCTGCCTTGGAGAAGCAGAAGCTGGTAAATCTGATGCAGGAACTTTCTTGTAGTAGCTTCCAGAACCTAAAGACAGGGCTCAGTAGGACTTCGACTGGACCCAGGAGATCCCAGGGTGCCAGGGAGCTACAAGCCCTTGATTACTGAGATGGTCCTGCCAATGGTCCCAGCTCCTGGAAGGCACTGTCAGGTTGTTTGCAAGGACAGTCCTTGGCTAGGACAGACAAACCCGAACAATTACACTGGAGTGGGACAGAGAGAATCCGTATTGCTCATTCCTGAACTCCAGGTCCCAGATGTACTGTTCAAAAGACACAAAGCGGGGCTTCCCTGGTGGCGCAGTGGTTGAGAGTCCACCTGCCGATGCAGGGGACGCGGGTTCGTGCCCCAGTCCGGGAAGATCCCACAGGCCGCGGAGCGGCTGGGCGTGTGAGCCATGGCCACTGAGCCTGCGCTCTACAGCCCACAAGCCACAACTACTGAAGGCCGCGTGCCACAAATACTGAAGCCTGCGCGCCTATAGCCCATGCTCCACAACAAGAGAAGCCACTGCAATGAGAAGCCCACGCACTGCAACGAAGGGTAGCCCCCGCTCACCGCAACTAGAGAAAGCCCGCGTGCAGCAACGAAGACCCAACGCAGCCAAAAATAAAATAAATTAAAATAAATAAATTTATAACTCTATACCAACTCTATCCAAGAAAAATAAAAGGGAAGCTACACATATAATTTTCAGTATCAGCAAATAAAACCAGAAATGGATTCTTGCCCACGTGGGACTTAACCTTCTAAGGGAGAGAGACACGGTGAACAGGAGGCATAGTAAGCAAATTAGATACTGTTGGGGAAATCATTAAAAATAAAGTCTCCTGCCACCCCCCCCAAAATTCTCTTCACAAATGTAGAAAAGATGCAGTTTTATTTTTTAATTTAATTTTTATTTTATTTTAGAGTATAGTTGATTTACAATGTTGTGTTAGTTTCAGGTGTACAGCAAAGTGATTCGGTTGTACATATACATATATCCATTCTTTTTTAAAATAAATTTATTTATTTTTATTTATTTATTTTTGGCTGCATTGGGTCTTCGTTGCTGTGCTCAGGCTTTCTCTAGTTGAGGTGAGCGGAGGCTACTCTTTGTTGTGGTGCGCGGGCTCAGTAGTTGTGGCTCACAGGCTCCAGAGCACAGGCTCAGTAGTTGTGGCTCACAGGCTTAGTTGCTCCGTGACATGTGGGATCTTCCCAGACCAGGGCTCGAACCTGTGTCCTCTGCATTGGCAGGCAGATTCTTAACTACTATGCCACCAGGGAAGTCCCTTCATTCTTTTTCAGATTCTTTTCCCACATAGGTTATTACAGATTATTGATAGAGTTCCCTGTATTATACAGTAGGTCCCTGTTGATTATTTTATATATAGTAGAGTGTATATGTTAATCCCAAACTCCTAATTTATCCTTCCCCCCACCTTTCCCCCTTGGTAGCCATAAGTTTGTTTCCAAAGTCTGTGAGTCTGTTTCTATTTTGTAAATAAGTTCAGTTGTATCATTTTCTTAGATTCCATATATAAGTGATATCATATGATGTTTGTCTTTCTCTGTCTGACTTACTTCACTTAGGATGATGATCTCTAGGTCCATCCATGTTGTTGCAAATGGCATTAGTTCATTCTTTTTTATGGCTGAGTAGTATTCCATTGTATATATGTACCACAACTTCTGTAGCCATTCATCTGCCAATGGACATTTGGTTGCTTCCATATCTTGGCTGTTGTAAATAGTGCTGCAATGAACATTGGGGTGCATGTATCTTTTTGAATTGTGGTTTTCTCTGGATATATGCCCAGGAGTGCTTTTTTAAGGAACCTCCATACTGTTTTCCATAATGATTGTACCAATTTACCTTCCTACCAACAGTGTAAGAGGGTTCCCTTTTCTCCACGTGCTCTCCAGCATTTATTGTTTGCAGACTTTTTGATGCTGGCCATTCTGACTGGTGTGAGGTGATACCTCATTATAGTTTTGATTTGCATTTCTCTAGTAATTTGTGATGTTGAGTATCTTTTCCTGTGCTTTTTGGTCATCTGTATGTTTTCTTAGGAGAAATGTCTATTTAGATCTTCTGCCTATTTTTTTTTTAAATTACTTTATTTATTTATTTATTTATTTTTGGCTACATTGGGTCTTCGTTGCTGTGCACGGGCTTTCTCTATTTGCGGCGAGCGGGGGCTCCTCTTTGTTGTGGTGCGCGTACTCCCATTGCGGTGGCTTCTCTTATTGTGGAGCATGGGCTCTAGGGGCATGAGCTTCAGTAGTTGCAACATGCAGGCTCAGTAGCTGTGGCACACGGGCTCAGTAGTTGTGGCTTGCGGCTCTAGAGCGCAGCCTCGGTAGTTGTGGTACACGGGCTTAGTTGCTCCGCGGCATGTGGGATCTTCCCAGACCAGGGCTCGAACCCATGTCCCCTGCATTGACAGGGGGATTCTTAACAACTGCACCACCAAGGAAGTAACAATATGGACTAATCCAAAAGCACATCCTCAGGGCAAACATGAAGCTGTGGGTTGGCGACTGCAATATATGATTTCCATAAAACTTAAGAACACATAAAAAAATGCTATATAATAATTGTGGGCCAAACACATGTAGAAAAAGGAGAACGTAACCCAAAGCGTGTGCCTTCCCAGGACGGTGGCTGGGGGTGGGAAGTGGCATTGGAGGGAGGGGCCAGATATGGAGTGTTTGGTTTGTCCCAGCTAAGGTTTGAGACCTGGCGGTCTCGGCTTCAGAACTGATGCCAACGGTTCCCCTAGGCTCCATGCCAAGTTCAGGGACTGCTGGTGGAGAAGGACCTGGGGCTCAGGGCACCTGCCTCCACCTGCCCCCCAAGAGCCAGCTCCTGGCTGAGACTGGTTCCCTCCCGTCACTGCCCTGCTCAGGTGCCCCGCACAGCAGGTTAGAGGCGGGCTCAGGAGCCTCCTCCCTGTGGACCGGGGTTCAGCTCTGTGACTTGGGGCAGGCTGCTGCCCTCCCCAAGCTTTTTTTCTCATTTTGTAGCGAGGCCTAAATCAAGGGGGAGTTGAGAGGAGTTGATGAAATAGTGCTCCTAAGACGTGCAGCTAATTGCCTGGGACGGGGAGAGGGCACAGTTATTACTGATGTTATTGTTATCATTATGCTTCCTGGGTGAAAGGGTCAAGAATGGTTGACCGTCATCCAAGGGGAATCCCCATAGCCCTTGACCTCCCCATCCCATGCAGAGACAACTTCTACAGGGCCATGGCAACCACCGCATCCCTGCTAACACCATCCCTTCCACAAGGTGGCCAGCACCACCCCTCCTGAGCTGGGCAAGTCACTTGTCTTCTGTCAGAAGCTCAGTTTCTTCCTGAATTAAATGTGGTCCATCACCTTTGTTCCTGGAGGTGGACAACGGTTTCCTGACATGGCCCATGCCTGTCCTCAGTCAGGAGCCCCATGCAGAAGAATCTAGTTAAAGTGGAACTGTAACCCTGTGAGAAACTGCCGCAATTCACTCATAAATTCCACAAGCATTTATTGAGCTCCTACTGTTTGCCAGGCCCCGGGCCAGGCATGGAGACACAGCAGTAAATACAACAGGTAAATGGAACCGCAATACCAGTGTCATACATAAGGAATTATTAATGTCTTTTTAAATATATGGGATCACCTATGAATTACATTTTCTAAATGGACAGTTGCCAGCATGCAGTAATGCTACCGGGTGTGGTACACCAGAGGTGCAGGCAGCTCTGGCTGAACCCTTACTAGGAATGTTCACATGGTCTGCGATTTTGGACGTTCTGGCTAGACAGTCCCCTGAGAGGTGGGTAGGGTAGATTGCTCTGGAAGGAGGCCGGCCCCTCCACACCCTCCAGGCCCATCTCCCCTCAGGTTGGAGCCGTCCTCCTCACCCCCTGCCTTCTGCAGACCTTCCACACCAGGGGTCTCCCTTCCCGCCCTCCCTGGCCTGTCCCACTCCTTGCCCTGCCCAGGACTTTCCTTTCACAACTCCCTAGGTGTGTGTCCTCTCTAGATAGGTTGGTGCTTTGATATTTAAAGACTCTTAGTTTGTTGTAGAGCCTAGAAAACTGGCCCTAGGCAGAACTTTTTTTTTTAATTATTATTATTTTTTTGGCTGCATTAGGTCTTTGTTGCTGTGCGTGGGCTTCCTCCACTTGTGGTGGTGGGGGGTACTCTTTGTTGCGGTGCACAGGCTTCTCATTGCAGTGGCTTCTCTTGTTGCGGAGCACGGGCTCTAGGTGCACGGGCTTCAGTAGTTGTGGCGCGTGGGTTTAGTTGCTCCGCGGCATGTGGGATCTTCCAGGACCAGGGCTCGAAGCCGTGTCCCCTGCATTGGCAGGCGGATTCTTAACCACTGCGCCACCAGGGAAGCCCCGGATTTTCTTCTTTAGAGCAAAGAAATTTTGTGGGTTTTGTGGCTCTTTTCTGCTCTTGACCCCCTGGAGCCTGGGTTGGGTGGGGAGCTGAGAAGATTTTACCTGAAATACCATCTCCCCACCCACATCCTCCCTAATCCAGGAGAGAAGAGCCTTCAGGGGCTGAATCACCTTGAGGAAGGAACCTGAACCCGACACCCAGGGCTGGATGCACTCAACCCTAAGCTAGGGAGCTGGGCTCTCTTCAAATCCCTCCCACCCTTCTGAGAGAGATTTTGTTAACTACTTACCTCCTTCCTCCTAAGATCCCTCAGACCCTCCATCCACACAAAAGGCCCATCCCCAGTCCAGTTCTTTTCCTGGAATCAAAATACCCCTAGGCTTGCTACTCCACTCCTGTTAACAGGATAGGAGAACCAGGGGCAGGGAAGCAAAGTTGGTGGAACTTCTGATATCCTTGGGATATTCGTGCAACCTGCCTCCAGTGCTCTGAGGTTCAGGAATTTTCTACTTCTGCAAACCAGGCTGGCAGGTTTCCCCCCAACTTCCCAACCACTGCTCCTCCAGCAGAGAGAGGCACCTGCATCCCCACTCAGCACTTCCCTGCCCGTCCTTGTTGCTTCACTTGGTCAGAGCCAACTGCAACCTTCCTCCATTTATGGCGAAGAATTTCTCATTCAGCCTTTACCACCTTGAAATGAAATACTTGATGAAACCTATCTCCACAGAGAAATCTTTAAATGTTCATAAAAGGTCCCAAATATATATGTATAGTGTAAAGGTGAAATAAAAGGAGAGCAATTTATAAGTAAAAGAATACATATTTCGGGCTTCCCTGGTGGCGCAGTGGTTGAGAGTCCGCCTGCCGATGCAGGGGACACGGGTTCGTGCCCCGGTCCGGGAAGATCCCACATGCCGCGGAGCGGCTGGGCCCGTGAGCCATGGCCGCTGAGCCTGTGTGTCCGGAGTCTGTGCTCCGCAATGGGAGAGGCCACAACAGTGAGAGGCCCGAGTACCGCAAAAAAAAAAAAAAAAAACATATTTCAATATGCAAGTGATACTCGGGCTTGCTCCCAATAAGATCCAGCTAGTGTGTGGTCCATGGAGGGCAGCCATCAACATCCCTTGGGAATTTGTTACAAATGCAGACCTGATTCAGAGTTGGATTGTAAAACTTCCCCAGTGTATCTGAAAAATCCCCAGAACTCTCTGTGGATCCCTAAAGCTCCACAAAACCCACAGCTGGCCCTGCCTAGATGAAGAGATTTTGCAGTTTCCTGAACTGGATCGTAACAACTAGTAAAGTGCCAAGAAAGCCGAGGAAACTCTTCCAATTGGCTCAGAAGTTGCGTTCTTGGACCATTCAGTGTCTATTAACACTCTTGACATTTACAGGCCAACTAATTTGGGTTCTAGGCTCAGATTAACAGGATTTCCTCCTACATAAAACACACAGGACATGGGCTAGGAGGAGGAATCCACGATAGTTCTCCCCTGGGTGGCACTGTCCTGTGCACGGCTTCCCAATAACACTCTCATTACTGTGACACCAAAATGCACCCACAACTTCCCCAAAAGGCCCCTGGGGTGCCTTGTACACCCTCGTCTCCTGGGAGCCATTATTCTCTAATCTTTTTCTTCTGGGCAGTAAGCCCTTGGAACAGAATTATATTTTTCTTTTATTTTTTAAAATTTTATTTATTTAATTTTTTTTGGCTGTGTTGGGTCTTCATTGCTGTGTGTGGGCTTTCTCTAGTTCCGGCGAGCAGGGGCTACTCTTCTCGTTGTGGTGCACGGGCTTCTCATTGCAGTGGCTTCTCTTGTTGCGGAGCATGGGCTCTAGGAGCGCGGGCTTCAGTAGTTGTGGCACGTGGGCTCAGTAGTTATGGCTCGGGGGCTCTAGAGCGCAGGGTCAGTAGTTGTGGCACATGGACTTAGTTGCTCTGCGGCATGTGGGATCTTCCTGGATCAGGGCTCGAACCCATGTCCCGTGCACTGGCAGGCGGATTCTTAATCATTGCGCCACCCTGGAAGTCCCTATTTTTCTTTTTAACTGGAGTACACCATGGGGTGTAATTCCAGGAATTAACGGAGATTGTGTCTGAGAAGGAAATTGAAGAATGGAAACTGACTTATCAGTCTCTGCTCTTTTATCTTACTTGAAGTTTTCAAACTTTTTTATTTTAACCACTTTTTGAAATCCTGATTGGGTCATAATCAATTTTCATAATCTCATTATCAAACAGATTCCCCCAGTTTACAAATTACATTAAAATAATGTATTGCTATGGACAGAAGGGTGTGGTTTCTAAGATTTGCTTTAAATTGCCTGGGGGAGCAAGTGGGTGGGAGTAGAGATGAAACCAGATTGGTCAGCAGTTAACTGCTGGAGCTCCTTACACTATTCTACTTTGGGATATGTTGGAAAACCTCAACAGTAAAAATTGTTCTGACAGTGTATGTATCGAAAAGAAATTTGGCCCATGTAATAGTCAATCCATCTCTCAGAATTCAGGATCTCCCCACCCAGACTACTTATGGCCCTTTACCCCTTGCCTGCTCTGTTTCCCAGAACACTGATCACCTTCTAACACACTACACAATTTCCATGTCACGTCTACTGCTCATCATGGCCCATGTGAATTACAGTCTGATTTGATGCTTACTCCATAGAAAAACTGTTTGCATCTTTTCTGCATTTTTGAAGAGGATGTTGGGGGTTGGCAGGAGATTTTATTTTTAATGATTTCCTAACAGTATCTAATTTGCTTAATCTGTCTCCTGTTCACCATGTCTCTCTCCCTTAGAAAGTAAGTTCCACGTGGGCAAAAATCAATGATGGTTTTACTTGCTGATACTGGAAATTGTATGTGTAGCTCCCCTTTTGTTTTTCTTGGACAGAGTTGGTATAGAGGTTAAAAGCAAGAATTTTAGAGCTACCCAGGCTAGGCTCCAATCCCAGCTCTGTCACCTACTAGCTGTTTGATTTGGGCAGGTCCCTTGGCCTCAGTTTTCTCACCTGGGAAGTGGGGACATAGCCCTACCTATCTCAGGGGGTTGCTACCCTGACTGGTAGTAAGAGGCTCCATGAAGTTTGGCTGGGGTTATTACTGGTTACAGCACTCTTTTAGGGAGTCAGATAGAAATGCATTTGGCTCCTGCTGGAGCCTGTTTTCTCCTGTGCAATGATCTCCAAGCTAGTGATGCTGGATCCTCAAAGGTGATTAGAATTTTATACGACCTAATGAATACAAAGCCTCCTGCCCAGGTGTCTGACCCAAATAGCAGCAGTTGTTCAGCACCAGGGGCCTTACAGCCTGATTAGGGACACTCCAAGGGGCCACTGGTCCGGACGAAGAGTGACAGACTCTGGATCCTGGTGGCCCCTACTCTGGGAGATTTGGTTCGGCAGTTCCACCTCAGTCCAAATACGGCCTGAGGGAGGCGGGTGTCTGGAGAATACAGGAGGTGGGGAAAGGAGGGGCTGGCTAGTAAGTCGGGGCAAGGCAGAGGGAGGAGGGGGCATGACAGACAGTAAGAAAGGAGGGGCGGGCAGAGACTGTGGAGTCAGAAAGAGCATGGGGCAGGGGAGGTGGCTGGCAGTGGTGTTGGGTATTAAGAAGGGAGGGGCGGGCAAATAAAAAGGGCAGAGGTAGAGATGGGGGCCCATCCTGCGAGGAGCTCTGGCTGAGATGCAGGGTAGGACTCGGGCGTCTGCAAGGTCGCAGAGGAGGTTGGCTGCCGGGGGCTGTGATGCAAATGGTAGAGAGGGGCTTAAATCGCCTGCTGGCAAGGACGGGTTGGGAGTCTGGGGCCTTGAGGATGGGGCTGGGGGTGGTGAGCTTGGGGAGGCAGCTGACGGGCTTTGGGGGCTGACAGTCTTGGGGTGTGGCTGGCAGGGGCGGGGCTGACGGAGGCTGCAGGTCTCTGACATCTTGGCCCTGGTTGTCCCGCAGTCGCAGCGGAGCCTGGCGAGAAGACCTCCTCCAGGGGCCAGCCTGTCGGGATCCCCTTGCTAGAGCAGGAACCCGAGGAGCCGCTGGGTCTGGGCCAGCTGCCCACGGAGCTGCTCGAGATGGTGCTGAGCCACGTGCCCCCTCACGTGCTGCTCGGGCGCTGCCGCCGGGTGTGCCGGCGCTGGCGCGACCTGGTCGACTGCCAGGCCCTGTGGCTGAGCATCCTGGCCCGGAAACACGCCGCCCTGTGGCCCATCGTCAGCACCTGCCTGCCGGCCGCCGACGGCCCCAGGCCCTGC